>NW_025999990.1:7934592-8003663 GCF_001458135.2 Marmota marmota marmota | reverse complement strand
AACTATAAGACTATTATTATCTAGATGTGCTGGGAATAAAATTATATAGAAATTTATTTTAACATAATACTTTGGAAAACCTCATGCCAAAATAAACAAGATCGTTAAAATTAAGTGAGCCATACTGACATTTCATTACACAGAATTTGATATATTGGTAAATGGATCTTACTTTAAAAGTTTTCCCAAGCAAGGTAACTTAAGTTCATCAAGGCACATGGATGCTGGGAAAATGAGATGAAGTAGGTGTGCTATCCCCTACTCCTCCTGCTAAGTACAACTAAACATTTTGGACATTATATAAAACTAACACAAGAAGACTCCAAATGGCAGAAAGAAGGTGGCAGACTGGCTAGGGCTCCTAGAACCCATGGAATCCACCAATGTGGGTTTTCTTTTTGTCTCATATGTATCAGCTTGCAGAAAGTATAAGCCCTTGGGGTTGGGGCTGTGGCTCAGTGGTGGAGTGCCTGCCTCGCACCCATGAGGCACTGAGTTCGATCCTCAGCACCACATAAAAAAATAAATAAATAAAGATTAAAAAAAGAAAGAAAGTATAAGCCCTATGGAACTAGGAGCCATCAACTTTTATCTTTTTCCCCCATTGCATCTCTAAGGCCCTTTGGACATTCAATTGATGTCTATTATATGAAGAGGATAATTTGTAATTAAAATAAATAATAAAATATTCTTTTGTTTTATATTACCTCAGCAGATTTAATAAATCAGACTTCCCTAAAAGAGTAGTCATAATCAAAATTAAATGTTTAAAAAAATTTAAAGAAACAAAAGAATCTCTAGTAAAATGAGTCTTATGAGATATTAAAACATGAAGTGAGGGCTGGGGTTATGGATCAGCGGTAGAGTGCTCGCCTAGCACGTGCAAGGCCCTGGGTTTGATCCTCAGCACCACATAAAAATAAATAAAATAAAGGTATTGTGTCCAACTACAATTGAAAAATAAATATTTAAAAAAAACATGAAGTGAAGTATATTGCTGGTATTAGAATCATTACTTAGAACAATGGATGAGAACAGAAAGCCTTGTCACACTATAAGACAATAAGATTAAAGGAATAACTGTGAAAACTCAAAACTGCTCTGACTGGACTCGCTTTAAATTTGTAAGCAAGACTAGGATTTTTTTTTTTCTCATCAGTGGCACAGAACTCTAAGGTTGACTTCATAATTACCACAGAAATCTTCAACTCTATTGTATCTCTCAGACCTAACAGGACATTTAAAATTTGTTGACCAGTTCCTGAGGTCAAAATCTTCAACTCAATAAACTGCCTAAAAAGTTACAATTTCGTGCTATAAAAATGTTTATTTCCCAGGCTGGGGACCTAAGTCTATATTCAAGTGGTGAGATGACTAAGTTAAGGGAGTACAAAGTGCTCATCAGAGAGCCTAAAAAATCAAATCCAGGAAAGCTCCATTTGATTTTGGAAACCAGGCAAGAAGGCTGGGAGCTGGGTAAATGAAGAAAAGTACAAGGAATATAATGTAAAAGACTACATTATGGAATGGATAAACAAAATATCAGCACAATGGATCACTATTTAGCAAAGGAAAGGAACAAAGTATTGATATAAGTAAGCTACAATACAGATGAATGTCCCTCACCCCCAATCATTACACAAAGTGAAAAAAATCAGGTGCTTATATGAATTGTCAAATCCCTGAGGGCAGAAAATAGAACAGCATGGATGGGTATATATATGTTTCAGTGGTAAAGCATGGGCCTCACATACAGGAGGCCCTGGGTTTAATTCCCAGCACTATGAAGGAAAAAGAGAGAAGGAGAGAGGGAGGGAGGGGGAGATACAAGGCTGATTAGTGGTTGTCTAGGGCTGGGTATAGGAAAGGGGATAGATTGTAAACAGGTTCAAGGGAATGTTTTGGGTGATGAAAATGTTGAAAGACTAGATTACAGTGATGGTTGTATAACTCTAATAAACTGCTAAAAATTACTGAAATGATTTTAAAATCATTTGAGTAAGTCAAAACTTTAAACTGGATGAATTGATGGTATATAAATTATATCACAATAAAATTTCTAAGAGATAGAAAGAAAAAGCTACATGCCAGCAGATTTTTGTTCTGTTAAATTTTGTTACTATTTTAAGGTCAAAATGTTATGGCTGACTTTATCTCTTTTAACAAAAATGTTTTTTAAAACCAGTAAGTGACCCATTCTCAAATTTAATGAAAGTCTATCTATGGAAGGCATTCATACCACAGATCACTTATCTTCTTACAATGGCCTGAAATTACTGACTCTTGGCTCATTTAAACTAACATCATTGGCAGAAGACAGCTGTAAAGCTCATCAGCATCATGTCATTGAGCCGTAAGGCATCCAGCTCGTGATATTTTGCATCAGTCAAGTCTTAGTGTCATCTAAGCATTAGCAGAGTTAAAGGAACATGAAGTCTCAACTTGAAATGAATTCAGCTGTTTCCACTCTCCCCCAACTACACAAACATCATTTAAGTCAGCAGTTCTCAAGGTGTAATATGTGATGGAAGAGAAGGACAGTGTACCAGTGGAGGGGCATATAGAACTGCCAGGCAGGTCTTTTCAGCCCACACAATAAGTGATATAAGCTTGACTATATTCTTCTCAGTCAGGGTGATGGGTTATAGAAGCAGGTCATATCTGTCAGATGTACTGCAGCAAAAAAAGGTTGAGAACCACTGATTTGAATATAGCTTGATATTTATTCAAAGAACAAAGACACTTCATTGTTCACTTATTAATTATATTTAGGACATTCAAGAATAATCAAACAGAATCATGAATTTTCATTATATCTAAAGAGAAATGATAAATACTTTAGCTGTCATTTGTATTTTAATAAGATATAACAATAGAGCATGTAGGAAACAATTAAAGACCAAATGAACACTGCTATCAAATCAAACTGCAGCTCAATCAAACTGATGATCCTGACTCTATTCACCTCACTACAAACACATTTAGAGCGTAAATTTAAATGTAGATTTTTATAGTTGTGAATATTACCTCACAGGATTTTTTTCTCTAGTTTTAAAAATGCACTTTCAGTATGCCATATAAAAGGCAATACTCTGTAAAGTTTATGACCTGCAATAAATGAAGATAAAGTGTAAAGCTCAAAAGAAGAAAATACTAAATTAGCTCTGTCAGCTGAACACAACTTTATGGCCTGGGCAGGATATTTTTCACATGGTTGTTAAATGAATACCTGGATGCCACAGGTTCTCCAGAGGAAGGCTGCACTTAACCTGGGGCTTCAGCTGAATATATGGACTGCAGTGTATTCTCTTCAGAGTCCCAATTAAATTTTGGAAAAAATCTGCTCTGAAGATGCACTGTAAACAGAGAGTACTATACCTATAAATGGATACATTGTCTCATGTCCTGGTAAGGTGTCTTTATTGTTAAAGAAAGTACTACTTATTGATTAACCAAAAATTAAAAGCTGAAGAATCTCTCAAAAGCATTGGAAATCTACTGCAGTCATTTCAACAACTCTATAAACATTCCAGACACATGCCAGGCTGCATTCACAGGGCTCCAACTCCTCTCTAAAATTCTGGGATAGATTCTCACCACTTCAGTATTCATAACACAATACAATACTGAGGATAAAAGGACAACATTCTATTCCTATGAATAACTGGCATGAAATGGCTGCAGTTATTAACTATATTACTAACAAAAAGGAGCTTGAAAATAAAATGTCACGAAGGGAAACCACTGCAGGAACACATCTCAAATAACCTTGGTTCCCACTAAGGGAACACCACCAGTAAGTTTAATAATAACGGGAGCAAGACAAGAAAAATCTCTGCTTTTCAAATATACTTTCACTTAGGAATAATTAGAAACCCCAAATCTTAAAAGCAACAGTCTCACAAATAAAAAGCAGAAAAAGTATGATAATGAAATTCTGACATGTGAACCCTATTAACTGGTGTTTTACTTTTTAATCTGGAAGTATATCTTCCCCCACTACCCAAGCCTTTTCCTGGCAATAAATTAGATGTTTATGAAAATGCATGAACCGCTCCTGCCATTAGACCAACACCACGTGGTTCACTGAGGCACTATATGCTATTAATGGTGTACAGGGTAAAAAGGAAAGATTTTAGGATTCTAACTTGCCAACAAGAGCAGGGGGGAGGGCTGGGGTTGTGGCTCAGTGGTACAGCACTTGCTTAGCATGTGTGAGGCACTGGGTTTGATTCTTAGCACCAAATAAAAATAAAGATCCACCACCAACAAGAATAGGGGGAAACAAAACCAAAACCAAACAAAACCCTCACATTGTAGCATTTTTCAGGGACAATGCCACTTAGAAAGCCTAATTTCCCTAACTCGGATTTCATTTTGTCCCTTCAATCACATTCTCTTAAATTGGGCATTTTTTGGATGATACAATAAGAAGAAAAATAGAACTGGGAGATATTTCAATAGAATAATTTATATAGTTTAGTCCAAAGCCCTTACCCTGATGAACAGAACTGTGATCTGTGGTTCTTTACTGTATCTGCCTTCAAGAAGTTTTTGAGAACAAGCACCTATGATATGATATGATAATGAGATTTTGACATGTGAACCCTATTATATGGTGTTTTACTTTTTAATCTGGAAGTTAGATCTGGGAGTTAGATCCCTGAGGATAAAGCACTAAGGATGAAGCACTGAGAATAAGATAAACTAGGCTATACCATTAACAGGCTTGCCCTTTATCCTCTTCCCATCCACTTTGGGCCTTTAATATTGTATAGACAAGGCCATCCTAGGTAAACCAGGGAATATGATCACCATATGTATAGTGCAGTTACCGTTATTTAAAAAAAAAAAAAGAACATACACATATAAGATACTTTGATAGCATATTGTGCTCTGTATGCCATTAGTTAACTATGGAATATTTTAATGTGTATACATAATTTACTTAGAATACTAAAACATGGAGTTAACATCCATGTTTATGACTAGTAGTGCAGAGAGGAGAGTCATCAAAACATTTTCAGTCTACATGTGCTAATATGCCATTCTGTTTCACTTGGTTTGGATGGTGCTCACTATTTTATGCCTTGTATTTTCTCTTTTTGCTATATTTTATGCTCTGATGAATGTTTTATTTCCATGATGACTACATAAAAGAATGCAAGGAATAGGGTGGAAGTGTCACACACATGCCAGGAAGAATGTCATGCTAGATGTTAAATGCAAGTTTTGCAACAGCTCTTTTAAAAATGTATCAAGCAAACACACGTAACAAAAGCAAAATTAATAAATTGTACATCAAAATGAAAAACTTGTGAATCAAAGAATACAATAAATGAGTAAAAAGTCAACTACAGAATGGAAGGAAACATTTGCAAATAATATATCTGATAAGGAGTTAATATCCAGAATATATAAAAAATTCCTACAACTTAACAACAAAAAACAACTAACCCAAATTGAAAATGAGAAAGTGACTTGTGTAGACATTTCCCTAAAGAAGATATACAGATGTCCAACAGGCATATGAAAAGATGCTCAATAGGAGGAGTTACAGTAGTCAAATTCACAGAAGCAGAAAGTAGAATGGTGGTTGCCAGCTGCTGGGAAGAGAAAAATGAGGAGTTGTTTAATGAGCATATAGTTTCAGTTATGCAAGATGAAACAGAAATGGAAATCTGTTGTACAACTGTTATGGTTTAGATGTGGTGTCCCCGAGAAGCTCACATGTGAGATAACGCAACAAGGTTTGGAGGAGAAATGACTGGATTACAGCCCTAGCCTAATCAGTGAGTTGATCCCTGACAGGATTAACTAAAGTGGCAGGGTGTGGCTGAAGGAGGTGGGAATTGGTGTACATATTTGTACCTGGAAAGTGGAGTCAGTCTCTCTGCTTCTTGATCACCATGATGTGAGCTGCTTTCCTCTGCCACACCCTCTGCCATGATGTTCAGTCTCATCTTGAGCCCCAAGAAATGGAGCCAGCCTTCTCTGGACTAAGGCCTCTGAAACTGTGAGCCCTAAAATAAACTTTTCCTCCTTAGAGTTGTTCTGGTCAGATCCTTTAGTCACAGCAGCAAAAAAGCTGACTAAAACAACAATATGAATATATTACTGAACTCTAATTCAAAAATGATTAAGAAAGTAAATTTTATGTTATATATATTCTGCCACATCTTTTTTTTTTTTTTTTTTTTTAAGGAAAGAAAAGAACTTCAATGGAAAAAGAGGATAAAAATTGGCAATTTGGGTTTGGTGCTGTTAAATTTAACAAGTTTCACCTAAGTCTGTTTCTGTAGCAGGATGATAAATTTGTCCCCAAACTGCCTCCACATGTAGTGAACTGCAACCTTACTTGATATGTAAACAAATTACAAACTAATCTCAGAGTATTACAGCTGAGTGTCAGACAATCACAGCAGTTGAGCTTCAGCCAGGAATAGGCTGCCAACTAACCAAACTATGTCATATAAAGCAAATAAAAAGCTTCATCACACCATGCCCATATAAGGCAAATACTGACTGTAGCCAATTAGGTTGTTCCTGTATGTCACTTCATTTTCTCCAGCTATAAATATAATCTGCACAGGCAATGGGGCTCAGCATTCTGAACTAACTGCAGTCCAGAATGCAGTTCAGTTCTAGAACCTTTTTCTTGCTCACATAAACTTGAAATTTAACACAGCTATTGTTTTTCTTTTTTAAGAGGGCAAAATACTATGACATGGTGAAGGGCCTTCTGAAATCACTGCAGTTTGAGTATTCTGACTTTGGGAAAAAATGTGCATGAGCCACATAAGGACTTCAGGGAAACCAAAATCAAAACCCAAACTAAAAAACTGAAGACTGGTGGCCAAAGTATGACACTAGAAATACATAAGGATGCATGGTAATGACCCCGACAGTGCTGCTAGCCCAGTTATTACCTCCATTTCAAGGCACACATTCCTCACTCCCTTGTATAATAAGGTAACCAAGACTCCTAACTCATAGGCAATCATTCATTTACGAAAGTTAACACCTAAAATGGCAGAGCTCAAATAAATCTAAATATGGCTCCCAACTCATATGCCAATGAATGTATGATATAATTTTGTATAAAACTTTCACCACGTTAAGCCTCCCAAAAGCTATTTTCTAGAAATTTCTTTATTTAAACCTATGTTCTTTGAAATCCAAATTATTTTTCACATATCATATACATATGTATTAGTTTTTTTTTTTTTAATCTCTATAGCTTTGCTCATATCCTTCTGTGGGCCTGAAGAACTCTTTCCAAATCTCTAATTCTCTTCATTGAAATTCTACCTTTTGTTCAGATACCAGTTCAAGTGCCAGACCCCACACAGTGTTCCCTCAGTCACTGGAGGCTGAACTGGAGTGGCCCCTACCCATACTTTCTTATATTATAGGTATTATATGTCTTTCATATGGCCTATATTTGGCCATAATCTCCCAGAAAACAGGGCGATGTGTTAGAATCCTATACTTCTAGGGTTAGAATGTCCCTTATATGTTATTCATCAGAAGTTTTCATTCAGTGCTTGAATCCCCTATGCAATATCCCAATGAAGCAGTTATATCTCTCTAATGCTAGATATAAAGTCTCAAGGCAGGCAATTCCATTCATCTTTGGGAACATAATAATGCCTGAGAATATTTTATGCATGGCAAGTGTTTAATATGTGTTTTTCTGAAGAAATAATTTATATATTAAATGCATAGATGATGCAAAAAAGAAAGAACACCTAGGTATGCTACTTCAATCAGTCTTTCAGAACCAGTTTCTCATCTGTAGAACATAAAGATAATTATATTTTCCCACATGCTAGGCAAGTGCTCTACCATTGAGCCACATCTCCAAGTCCCAATAAATGAAATTTTTCCCCCTGTACTGGTGATTGAGCCCAGTGACACTCTACCACTTAACTACATACCCTGCCTTTTCTACTTTTTGTTTGTTTTGACACAGGATCTTGTTAAGTTGCCATGGCTGACCTCAACCTGTGATCTTCCTGTGTAGCTGGGATTGCAGGAATGCACCACCACACCTGGCTAATCATAATTATTATTATCATCAATTTAATATCTTTTCCCAATAATTAATTTTCATAATCACTGCTTAACTCAACTTGGCTTCCTCCAGGTTTGAGTAGAAGTTTTTCTGTGGCTAAACAATTCAACCCCCAAATAGTTTCTGGAAACTTCTGGGGATCCCAGGGAAGAAAACATAAACATGACTGCACTAAATTACTTAAAACAGCTTAACATGACATTTCTAAAGAAAAATAACCCATAAGTTTCAAGAGAAAAATGGTGACTGTCTTTGAATAAGCAATGTGAAAAACTGTGAGGGGGATAACTCCTGAACAAAGAGGAATATAGAACTTTCAGAATGGATAGGGGCCTGATACTGATGCAAGAAGGGAAAATAAAAGGCTAAAAGAGGTTTTCTTTTTTTCCCTCCCTCCCCCTCCCCTCTCTTTTCATCTATTTCCATCTCTTTTTCTTTTAAATGAAGGTGTATATTATTAGTGAGGGAGAAAAATAGAAGATAAGTTGTTCTGTTGTTGTGGAAAATACTCTCCCAATTAATTTTGGGGTGAAACCTAGTGGGACAGAAAGGAAATAAGAAAACATATGGAACCCGGGATGAACAAATGAGGATCAAGTAAACAGAATTAGAAATAGTTGTTGAACTAAATCAAGAAAACCTAAATAAGCAAGAGGGGAAAGGTCATGAGTTCATGGAAAGCAATCTTCTGTACTTGAATTCTGGGCATAAAAGTAATCAAGGTAAGCAAAGGGAAGGCTGAAGCTGGGAGAATGGGTATCTCATTCTAGCACCACTTTCTTGAACAGCCCTACCAGAAGTCCTGCTGGGTTGTACACAAAGTATTAAGGTTTTAGCAGCATACTACTCCTGCCAGCTTCCTTTAACTTTTAACTCTGCTATCAGTCTTTTTTATGTCACAAGGCTTTCCTCTCAAGCACGGATGTGAGATTCACTACTTGTTTGCATCTCCTGATGTATATAAGAAACCACTCTGTTTATTGTGCAGTTTGGCAGTGTGCGCCAGAATGGGCAGGGCCTGTCTGTTACAGCTGTGTGACCTGTGAAAGCCGTGCTCTATCAGAAACCTGTTTTCTATCTTACCCCCTGCCTTTCAATATTTTCTCTTTGAAGACAGGACTTATACTCTGTACTTTTAACAAAGGTCTCTGGTCAACTTTTCTCACCTAAGATAACCTCATTCTTGGCTCACTTCCTCCTAAACAATATTTCTTTCTCCTTTACTTCTAAATTTACATTATTCAAAACTTTCCAGTGAATAATTCCTTTGCAACAATAACAAATATAAGATTAGATACAAAGCCACTTTTTAAAAAAGAATTAATTAGATTACAATATATAGTCTTTGGGAAATTCTCTGTATGTAGAAGCAATGAAGGGCAGTTGGAACACTAGAACCTCAGTTACAGAAGTTCTACCTTTAACATCAGTTGAACAACCGGGTATAGTGGCATACACCTATAATCCCAGCCACTTGGAAGGCTGAGGCAGAAGGATCTCAAGTTCAAGGCCAGCCTTGAAACTTGGTGAGAACCCGTCTCAAGATAAAAAAAATAAATAAATAAAAATAAAGAAAGAAGAAGAAAAAAGAAAAATCCAGCTGAACTGAATTTTCAAGACCTGTGACATGAGCAAGTCAAAATCTCCATAGGGCCAATGTCCTCACCTGTCAAGTGGAGAGAGTAAATATATCTAATGTGAAAGATAATATCTATCTCACTGTCTTGTGATGAGGATGACATGAAATAATGTGTTGGAACATATTATAAATGGTATAACACAAAACATTTTCGGCAGAGGTGTGACTGATGGCCATCCTTTGACTGACATTCTGGACCCCTACTCAAGTTGAGCTTCTGTCTTTGTCTTTTGCCTAATATAAATTGATTCTCTTGTCTCTGAACTTCCATTGTCATGCCTTTTCAGGACTCATATCTCGAACACCCAACTGTTGGGTATATGGATTCTGCAAGCACAACTTTACTCTTATCTTGAGGGCAGTTCTCTGTCTAATCTGTGAACAATCTCCCTCCACTTGGGTCCCACATATTACCTCCAATTAAGATCAATGAAACTGGTGACATTCACTCCTTCCACCTATAATTTTCTTCATGCTCATTAGTAATAAGAAATGAAAATTACATCTCCCTCATAGAAAGGTGGGAAGGTACACTCATGTGAACATTGCCCTATATTTCTTTCCCTTTCAAATTAAGCTTGAAAAGAATGACCTAAACTTAAAATTCTACTTCCTGACTTCCAATTCCATTTGTGACTTTTCCCTTTAATTTTTAGTGGAGTTGTACATGCAGTACCAAAAAAGCAATATAATGGAGAAAGATTTATAACGAAAAGTAACAATCTCTCCTTCCTTCTCACCCACTTCTCAGAGCATCCACTCTATTTCTTTTTTGGAACATCTGCTAGTTTTCTCCCTAACATGAATTAGTATCTTTATGTTGCTGTTTATTGAGCATCAATTTAAAGCATTATTTACTAGGAAAGAGGAGGATTCATGCCCTCCTACTCATTTCAATTTTAGATACTTATCTTAGTTCTTCTACTTTTCTTTATACATCAATTTGAGGTATAATTTACATAAGAGAAAATGGAATTATTTGAAGCATCCAGTTAGCTGAGTACTGACAAATGGCATACCCATGTAACCATCATCACTGTCAAGACATAGAACATTTTTAGTCCCATAAAATCTCCCAATGAGCCTCCCCTTTAAAAAAATTTAGTTGTAGATGGACACAATACCTTTTTTTTATTTATTTTTTAGGTGGTGCTGAGGATTGAACTCAGTGCCTCACACATGCTAGGTAAGCACTCTACCGCCAAACCACAACCCCAGCCTCCATATGCCCTTTTGTAGTCAAGTCTACCCTTGCCCCAGCCCCAGAAACTACCATTCAGTTTTCGGTGACTACAGATTAGTTTTGTTTATTCTAGACTTTTTTTTTTTTGGTGGGGTGGATTAAACCCAGAGTGTTTAACAACTGAGCCACACCCCCACCTCTTTTTTCTATTTTATTTATAGAAACAGGGTCTTGCTGAGTTGCTTTTAGGGTCTAGGTTGTTAAGGCTAAATTTGAACTCAGGGTCCTCCTGCCTTAGCCTCTTGAGCCACTGGGATTATAGGTATGTGCCACCACACCTGGACTATTCTAGAATTTTTTTTTTTTTGGAGGGGTACTGGGGATTGAACCCAGGGGTGTTTAACCACTGAGCCACATCGCCCCTTTTTTTCTGTCTTACTAAATACACCTCCGACTTCTAGCACTTTATTAGTTATATAAAAATTGCAATGTGTAGGGCTGGGGATGTGGCTCAGCGGTAGAGCACTCGCCTTGCACGTGCAAGACCCTGGGTTCAATCCTCAGCACTACATAAAAATAAATAAATAAAATAAAGATATTATGTCCAACCTCAACAAAAAAATAAATACATAAAAAATTTTTACAATGTATAGCCTTAAGCAACTTAGTGAAATCCTGTCTCATAATAAAAAATAAAAGAAGGGCTAGGGATGTGGCTCAGTGGTTAAGCATCCCTGAATTCAATCCCTCATAACCCCCCAAATACAATGTGTATACAAATATATGTGAGTGTATATATACGTGTGTGTGTGTGTGTGTATATATGTACTTTATCTTTCCTAAAGCACTCCTCATATATAATCTCATTTTAATGTTATCACCAAATTTTCTCCTTTTGCTGTCATCAGTAAAGGAAGAAAAGTAAAGTCTAGCAAGATTAAGTGATTTGTCCTTAGTCACAAAATCAAGGTTAGAGGTGAAAGATAGCTAGGTTTTAAGATGAGCTAGAAGTACTTGATAGAAATAAGGTTGGGAATGTAGCTTACTCAATAGAGTGCTCACCTATCATGGTAACACCAAAAAAACAAAACAAAACAAACAAACAAAAAAAGCTGTCACTTACTAAGAACCTGTGTCTGTATCATAATCTACCAGGCTGACTTCAATCTGAGGTCAAATTTATTTCATCAAAAAGCTACTAAACAGAAGTTAAGTTCCCAGAAAGAAGTAAGGAAATGCCCAAATAATCCTGTTCTTGTATTCACTCCTTGCTCCAGTTAAATTATTATACTAAGAGGAATGTGAAGATGCCCAGGCAAAGCCAGGTGAACCCCCGTACCAACTGGGTAGCCATGTAGAAGGCTTGGATGATGATCTGGGGGTGAAAACCCTCTTCTATGTATGATTTCACTTGCTTCAGAAACTCTGAAGCCAGCAAGGTCACTGAAGTGGTACCATCAACAACCTCAGCATCTTGGGACTTGGCAATGTCCACTAAAGGCTTTGCTGCAGAAAGGACAACATCAAGCAGTTTCAGAATAGTGGCCCCATCATTAGAAACTGTTGCTTTGCCTCAGCTGTCTACAATAAGTTTGTCCATGCTATGAGGACCCAGGGTGATTCTTACAACCTTGGCCATCATCTGGCAGCCACTGTTATTGCTTACAAGCTAAGGGATACCTTGGGAGCTATCAGTTCCCTCTTTCAACAGGATAATTGGTGTGGGCATCATTTTGGAAGCTTGATCAATGGCCCGCTAGTCCTGTTCTTCCTGTTAGGACTACCCAGTAAACCCACCCCTACCCATTTTTTAATATTTTATTATAGACAGGGTTTCATTGAGTTGCTAAGTGCCTTGCTAAGCTGCTGAGACTGGCTTTTTATGAACTCATGATCCTCCTGCCTTAGCCTCCTGAGCCACTGGGATTTAATAGGTGCATGCCACCATGCCCAGCTATAATTTTATACAAATGTAGTAATACATTATATACTCTTACATACCTGGCTTCTTTCACTCAATATAGTTTCTGAGATTAATCCATGTAGTTGAGTGCATCAGTCATCAATTTGTTTTTATCAATAAGTAGTATTCCAGTACATGGATGTAGCACAATTTGTTTAGCCATAGTTATGTGGTGATGAACATTTGGGTTGTTTCTGGATTTGGGCTATTATGAATAAAGACACAATAAAAAATCCTGTACAAGTTTTTCTGTGTACATGTTTTTCCTTCTTTTGGATAAATACATAGGCATGAAATGACTAGGTCACAACATGGTGTGTATTTAACTTTTTAAGAAAGTCTCTTCCCTCTAGGTGTCATCCAGAAATAGAATGGCTACCAGTAAGTTCTATGTATGTGATAGAAATTTCTATGTCATGTTTTAGGCTAAGCAGTAGGGGTGCTTTGCTCTCTGGGTTATAGAGGGGAGGAAGCTATGAATGCCAGAATGGGGAAGAGATTTATTTTGAGTAGGCAGCACATATAACAAAGCAGTGAAATTCTCCCCAGACTTTTTTCAGTCTCTTTAGAGGCATCCTCTGGTTTTTTCCTGATGGTAAAACGCCTGTAACACTTTTTGCCCAGGAGTGGAGGTAGAGGAGAGACTATGGAGAGCTTGTTAATACCATTATTTGGTATTTGGTAGACAAGCATTCAATTAATCCCCTCTGGTTCCCTTTTATCACCCTTACTTCTACATTATAGAGTCTGGAGCCTTCTAAGACATTTCCTGCCTATAGATTCTGGGGTGTTCCTTCTCTGATTATCCTTCTTCTGGAATTTGTTTAACTCACATTTGTGGATATTCCTTCTCTTGTCCTCTTCACTTTTCCTAGTTTTTTTTTTTTTTAAACTGGGGTCTTGGCAGAGAAGAAAAAACAATAATCTTTTGGTCTGCAGCACTCATCCAGAAATTGGTGGTCTAACTCAGTGTAGCAATCTAATACCAGATCATACCAGTAAACCTGTTCTAGCCAAGCTCATCAATGACCATTGATGCTTACTCTAATGCTCACTTTCATGTCTTTCCTTAATCTCTCTGTAACACTTATGACTTCCCTCCTTCCTGAAATACTTAAAAAAAAAATCTTTATTTTACTTATTTCTTTTTATGTGGTGCTGAGGATCGAACCCAGGGCCTTGCACATGCTAAGCGAGTGCTCTACCACTGAGCCACAATCCCAGCCTCTGAAATACTTTTTGATCTCCACAATACTACTCCCTCCTGGGTTTCTCCTGCTGTGTGGCTTCTTTCAGTTTCAATTCCACACTTCTGTTCTCTGCTCTTCATCTTCTCTTACTTTACATTTTTTCCCTCAGTTCTGTGACTCAATATACTCTTTGAAACCTTGTACTTGCCATGTTCAGACAGCCCCTCACCTAAGAAGCCTTTTGTTACCCTGCAAGTCTGAGAAAGGCACTCCGTATGCCCCCACAGGATATAACAGACTGGTCTAGAACTTCTCCCATGGTCCCAGATTGCCTGATTAGGGATGTTTCTTTCTCTAGTTATCAGCTCCCTGAGGCCCAGGACTGTGTTTTTATTCGCAATTCCTCTGACATACAGTTGATACTTAACACACAGTTAGCACTCAATAAATATTTGCAGAATTGAATTGAAATCATGGATATCAAAAGGTGCTTTGTATTTTATACATGTTATTATTGATGGTAAAAATTAGGTTTTGTACTGTGAAGAAAAAATATGCCAGGTAAAGATAAGCCTCAAGCCAATCAGAGAAAAGTCTAACATTCTTAATTAGTGTAATATAAATTAGTGATGCACATTTTAATGTGAAAATCAAATCCACTTCATTCCTTGGTACCTCTTTAACATCAAACCAATACAGATTTCTCCCATATAAAAGTCTTACTTCTATATTCATAGCACCATTCTTTACAATAACCAAGATGGTTTGTATGTCCACTGACAGATAAATGGATAATCAAAATGCTATATATACATATAATGAAATATTAATCAGCTTTAAAGGAATGAAATTCTGATACATATTACAACATGGAAGAACCTTAAGGATATTACACTAAGTAAAATAATCCAGTCACAAAAAGACAAATAGACAATAGAGGCTCTTGAGTAGTCAAATTCCTAGAAATAGAAAGTAGGATAGTGGCTGCTAAGGGCTAGGGAGAGGAAGAATGGGGAGCTGCTGCTTAGTGGGTTCAAAAGTTCAGTTTTGTGAGATGGAAAGAGATCAGGAGATGGTTTAAAATATGATTATGATGGTAAATGGTGTACATTTTCCACCATTAAAGATAAAAAATTAAAAAGAAGATAAAGAGTTTCACACAAAAATGCTATATTTTATCATAATATTTGTCAAACAAATAAAATTCTGACCTATGTTGAAAATGAAAATAAATAAATTAAATTGTGGAGGGAGTAAGGAGAGGTACATTAAATACCAAAATACTGTACAGTATTAAAAACAAACACAGAATAACAGTAATAATAGTGGACATCTATTGAAATTTATTAGATGCCAGGAAAATGCTTTAACATGAATTCATTCCTTCAAAATGACTATGCCAGAAATGCGAGCTTTGAAAGATTAAGTCACTTAACAGTGGCCTCACAGATAAAAAGTGGCCAAAGAGGGACTCAAACCCAGGCACTCCAGTCTAAGCCCATGCTCTGGCCTACTATCTGCCTGGGCACCTTGGGATAAGAAGAAGATATCAAAATGTTCCCTCTGCTTTCGTTGATGAGACAAAAGAAGATAAAGTTAGTGATCTAATAAGTACCTTCTATGTGTCAAGTACATATGGCATATCAGAGATTCATATCAGATGCAGATCTGAGGGAATCCACAGTGTATTGAGAAAGGTGAATATACATATATGTGTGTGTGTGTGTATAAAACAAGTCAAGGCTATATAAGCCGTGAGCTGGCCAGAAAGGCAAAATGTCTAATGAAGTGTCTCATGCAAACACACACAATTCCTAGCAACACAAAATGAGACTAAATATAAACTAAATCAAATAAAATCAGTCTATTAAAACATACTCTAAAATAATAATAATAAAAAGAAGAAAACCTCATACTCTGTCTCAGAATGTTTTGGGGGAAAGAAAGAAAAAAAAGGTCAACTTTGTGTTCTTTTCAAAGAGAAAAACTTAACAGATTCTGGTGACTGACATTCATATCATAATAAAGAGGATAAAGATATTTTGTTCAGATTACACTTTCAGAAACAATTTTACAGGTATACATGTTAAAATATTCCCACATTAAAGATTCTAAAAGTCACAAAATATTTTTTTCCAAAGGTAGATCACTACCAGGACACTGTAGTGATCCACTATTAACCCTCCAATTCAAGCAGTTTCTTTTATATCTTTCCATTGCCCTTTAGTCCTCTCTAGACATAACATTCCCCCTGACCACAGCATCTGAAGAAAACACTTGCTAATATGTTAATGCCAAGAGTTAGTGAGATGTACCTTGCTTCCAGAGGCTTAAAATAATTGCTATTTTCTATGTTTAATGCAAAATCACATTGGTGCCTTCTGTACTAACATATCATATAAGTTTTACTTTTTTACTACACTGGTAAGAACTATGGGAATATATACTATACCTTGTTCCAATATCAAGCCAGCTGCCATAGTCCTTAACCAGGAAAAAAAAATGCTGTAAAATAAAACAAAATGTGACTCCATTAAAAAAAAAATCTAAAAATAAAATTGTTTTAGAATCATGTATCATATTTCTTTTGATCTTTCAGAATCTGTCTAGAATCAATAAGAATACACCTTTTACTGAAACTTTTGCTTGGACTAAAATGATCAATAGTCTAAAGCCAGAAACAGAATTATCATCCAATCAAATAAACATAAAAGTGACATTTTTGAATAACTAGAAATAAAAAACCAACCAACTTATATAAGACAAACTAAATATCAAAAATATATATGAAAAGAAGCCATATCATCTATTTATCAACTCCATTTACTTAAACTGCTTACTGTGTATTAAAAATCACTGTGTTAGTTCCTAGAGATAACTTCCCCTCATGAGACACATAATCTAGTGAATGATTCAAATTATCAGGTGTACCAGCATGTGAGGGAGGGAGGAAGGAAGGGAGGGAGAGAGGGAGAGGGAAAGGAGGAGAGGGAAGGGAGCGGGGAGCGGGGAGTTAGTTAGTTAATTACTAGAAAATACAAGCAATTACAGAATCACAGAAGGAGGGGTATAAGGTAAGGCTTCTCACTGAAAGGTGAAATCTGAGTGAAAAGTAGGAGTCAAATGAAATAGAGGATGAAGGGAAGACAGATGGGAAGCATGTTTCCAGCAGAGGGAAAAGCCTACATAGGTATCAAACATTCAGATAGTTTTATAGGTTCAAAGTGAAAACCTGGTGTAAAGAGAAAACAAACATGGAGGGGTGAGAAGCAGAAGCAGATCACAAATGGCTTTGCAAGTTAAATTACACAATCTGACTCTTCATGTAGAACTAATCAGGGAATTTCAGCTCTCTTTTATTACCATGTCTTGCCCATTTCTTACTTGGTGAGCAAAACTGAAAGCTGTTTTGTTGTTGTTGTTGTTGTTGTTTTTTGAGATGCTGGGTATTGGCCCCAGAGCTTCATGTATACTAGGCAAGTACTCTACCCCTGAGCTACACTCCCAGCTCTGAAAGATGCTTTTTGTTCTAAAACTATGTATGATCAATTTCAGAAACATTGGACACATAGTTCCACAGAACACAAAATGCTCTCAACTAAATCTATTGACAAGGAAACCTGATTTGGAAGGTACTCAAATCTGTGTCTCTAGATACTTCTGACATGGGATGTTATATAGAAAAACATTGATCTTACTCCAAAAGGGTATGGCTTTTGTTCTCAAATTACTGGAAGGTCATTTCTAGGCCTTAGGATGTCAATTCTGACAGAAGTATTTTGCTTGGGGCATTGGTCACCAGATAGTCTAACAATAGGATTTATGATGGGAGTTTTGGGCCACATAGTACCAGTTTTACCCTGGAAAGACAGAAATTAAAGATCAGTCTTCTGGGTAGTATGTGATCAAGCTCCGATAAAAGACCTGGACATCAAAGCTAAGGTAAGCCTGTCTGGCAATGGTGACGTGTACTGTCATGCCTGAATGCTGAAAGAATAATGTTATCCTGATTCCACAGGAAAAAAAACAACAAAAGCTTTGCATCTGCTGTCTTCCTGGACTCTGCTCTATGCATCCTCTCCCTTGGATGATTTTAATCTATGATTTCACTGCTATCAACCATAACTGAATATAATCCTGATCAGGGATGCTTCTAGTGAATTATCAGACCTACAAGGGTTTTGGGGGAATCCTCAGACTTATAGCTATAAAATAGATTCCTCTTTGTGTTAATACACTATACAGAAGCTCCTCACTCAGAACTCATTTATTATAATTATTATCTTGATAACTCTTCCTAATGGAAAAGCTCTATTTCCTTTTCCCTTCCTACAATTCTTCCCTTTTTTCCTTTCTTCTTTTAATCTGAAAGAAGGGGGGGAAAAAGTCTACATTTTAAATTGGAGAATGATGTATTACCTAAATCAAACACTAATTTCTGTTAACTTCCTGTGGAAGGTTCATTTCGGAAACAAAGCAATATGGAAGAATAGCTATAAAATGACAGGCTTGAATAAATCAAGTAATGAGACTTTTGACACCTTAAGAAGAATGCTTTTACTACACACATAGTTTAGAAAAAATAATTTATCTGTGTCAGTTATGTCAGCACTTGGAACTCAGTATCTAAAGATTTCATGTGCAGAAATACATTCACATGTCTCTTGATTAAATTATCTCAGCACTTAAATTCTCAATTTTACCAAATATACAAAAATGCCTTACCAAAGCCATAATGTCTGATATCACCAGGACAATGAGAAAAAGGCTGGAAATTAAAAAAAAAAAAAAAGAGAGAGAGACACACAATTTATAGTTAATACAACAGGCACAGTCAGGTACATTAAGATCCAAATGAAAATAATTAAATAACCCTTTAGGAAAAGCAATGCCCTAAAAATGGGAGAGTGAAAGGTAGGGTTACTCATAGCGCCACCCTAGCTCTGCGTGACTGACCTCTGGACTCCCTTTTACAGGAGACACATCTACCACCAGTTAGATTTTTGTTACAGCCAAAAACATTCCCAACAGATCATCCATCCGGTACTTTTCATGCCCCACACTCCTTCTTTTGGGCCTCTACCCAAAATATACAAAGCTTTGTTGATGAATCCAGTTACTAAGAGAAACTGATATTTAGAAAAGTTAATTTCAAGTCATGAAAAATAAAATAATGCTAATAAAGCTTTTCTTTTCTTTTTTATTTTTATTTATTTATTTTTTTTGGTGATGCTGGGGATTCAACCCAGGGCCTTGTGTTTGTGCAGCAAGCACTCTGCCAACTGAGCTATATCCCCAGCCCCCTAACAGAGCTTTTCTACTTTACCTTTGTTCAATACATATTTTAAGGAATCAGAAGAATATAATTAGAATCATCTCAGTGGTTTGATGAACTCAGCCTTGGAATTATGGAACTAATAACCAGGTTATTATTAGTATAAGCTACACTCTTACATTAATCTCTATCCTTTCAAGAGCTATAAGAAAATGTTTAGCAACAAAAACCCCAGGAAAATGTGCAAATGAAGGAGTGATGGTATCACTGATATTTAAAAAGTGAATATGGCAGTAAAGGATAGATGGACTTAGGCTTGTGTGAAAAAGGAAACAAGAAAGGAAACTGCTAGGTTTAATGTGTGATATTCAATCTTAGAAGTCTGTGTGAAATCCTGGGAGAAATGTCAATGTCTTGTAAGAATTTAATGGGTAAAAGAGAGTATTTTTATAAAACCTTAGTTTGGCTACCTTTTGCGTCAGTTCTCTCTCTCCCTTGGTGTTCGGTTTTTCATTGCATCAATATCAAGATATAATTACTATACACACAGGCATGCATACACACAAATATATACACACACACACATCCTAACAAGCCTTTGACTTTTCATTCCACGTGTCCCAGTTTTCAATCAAGTCTTAATTAAAACCCTCTGTAAAAAGTTTATTCACGGAAATGGAGGGCAGTACTTGTCATTCATTTTTTTTTTATTGCATCTGAATAACACTTCCATGTGATATTGACAAAAGTGTAAATGCTTTCAATATGATATTCATATAGACATCCTGCAAAAGTATACTAACATTTCAAACTACAAACAAAATTTTTACTATTCTTACATATTAGAAAAACATTTTTTAAAAAAATTATGGCACAATAGTGTGCTAAACTAGTTTTAGGTTAAGCTCATCAAGAGCAACATTTATATTTATGTTAATGCTAGTTGTTTCTTTCTTTTCTTTTCTTTTCTTTTTTAAAGAGAGAGAGAGGTAGAGAGAGGTAGAGAGAGAGAATTTTTAATATTTATTTTTTAGTTATCGGCAGGCACAACATCTTTGTTTGTATGTGGTGCTGAGGATCGAACCCGGGCCGCACGAATGCCAGGCGAGCGCGTCACCGCTTGAGCCACATCCCCAGCCCTGTTTCTTTCAACATTTAGTATGCCATTGTGATTCAAGAATAACAAATTACTAAGAACCTTTATATTTATATCAAGTGTTTTTTGGAGAATGCCTATGCTGATAATGCAATTGTACTAGTTTAAAAAAAATAAACAGATGACTTGACAGCTTCTCTCCCAGAATCTTGATCAAGACTGATTGCTCTAGAAATGCATCAAAACTCAGAAAGAATACTTTCTACCCCATTTCTCAAATGTGTAAAAATCAAGACTAGAAACTCAATTACTGATATTTAGAAAAGTTAGTTTCAAGCCATGGAAAATGAAATGTTAAAAAATTTGTCTAATACATATTTAAGAAAAAAGCCAAAAGAAGTTAGAATGATATCCCTTGTTTTAGTAGGCACAGTTATATGTAAAAGAAACAAGTAATTAATTATAATATTTAACATTAATATTTCACCCTTTGCTAGGGAAGTTCCTCACTAGTTAAATAATATTCTAATAACATTTTATTGCTTAGAAAGCATATCTGTCTGCTAGAGGATCTAATCAATTAATTTCCTCTGGCAACAATTGAACTCTGATTAGAAGGGTGAAATATTTTTCATTTTTGTAAGTAACAATCTATGTAGCAGGGTCTTAATAGCAATACATGAAATATCTTCAAATGTTTACTCTCACTTATTAAAAATGGGAAAATCCAATACTTCTCAATCATTAACCTTACCTTTTTGATGATAACTGTGTAGTTAACTGAACTGCTTCAAAAGCACACATGACAAGAACAAAAGGAATTAGAATCTGTTTAAAAGAACAAATGATGCCACTGGTAACTGAAGCATTTGAAACACTCTTTTAAACAAATACTTTCTCAAATAACTTTCACATATACTAGTGTGGAGCAAACACTGAAGTAAAAACATGATTCCAAGGACACAGAACAGTGATAAAATTGATTTAAAAATCTACATTAATATACACAGCATAGAAGATAACAAACATCAATACATACTCCAAATAAAAACCTATTATAAAATTTGCCGTGTTTAACTCATTTTAATAATTAGTATCAATTTTCAAACCATTCCAAGCAGCTGTGAAAAGCATACAATGCCCAAATAAAATAGATTAAGCACCTGGTAACTTGATTTACAGATCTCTAAACTCATCTGGCTATTTGATACTGTAACACTATAAATATGATTCATGCTTTATCAGTGCCTTTTGTTTTTAAAAAGATACATATTTATTTCTGGTTATAAAATTCTTATTAATTGCAATACATTTGAAAATATATAGAGAAAGGTATAAGAAAATTTATACTACTTGAAAATTCATAATACAGAGCCAAGACTTTTAATGTTTTGAGGTAATACTTTTCAATGACCAATTAAAAAATATGTATATGTATATATATGTATGCATACACACACACACACACAAACACACACGCCACACCATGGTGAGCATGACTGTAATCCCAGTGGCTCAGGAGGCTGAGGCAAGAGGATCGCAAGTTCAAAGCCAGCCTTAGAAACTAAGCAAGGCTTTAAGCAATTTAATGAGACCCTGTCTCAAAAAAAATTTTTTTAAAAGATGAGGGAGCAGGAGATGTGACTCAGTTTGTGGCTCAGGGGTTAAGTGCTCCCCTGGGTTCAGTCTCTAGTTAAAAAAAAAAAAAAGACTACATAAGTTTATTTTCCAAGTGAAGGACATATGAATAAAACAAGGGGGGCCCTCACTGATGACGGATAAGTCAACAAAAGTCATCTTATGTATATGCTGTTAAAACTCACTGAATTATGCTGGAGATTACAGATCAGTATTCTAATGTGAACCAGTTTGCCAGCTTCCCTGTCTGTCTTTGTTTCTGTCTTATTTTTAATTAGGCTTATGGTCTTTTAATAGAGAAAAGAACAACCACGATTTAAAGAATGTGAATGAAAATTAAGAAAGCAATAACATGTTCTCAAATAATTCAATAGAGAATAGACATAAGAAAATCCAGAATATCTTTTCAACATTTCCTAAACTTAACTTTTGTATTAGTACATTAATGAAACTCCTTAAGAGAATATATACCTTTAACAATTGCTACTTATATGATCTGAAGAGAAGGTAATAATTTTAGGTAGGCATTAATTACTTTATTTAAGTAAATATGTACTAACTACATAAAATGTGCCAGAGACTATGGTAGAGGAAATTTGTTAGTGGGAACAAGAAAAGTAAAATGACCTTGGAGAAGAAAAGGATGAACATAAATTATACTCCACTGGAGAGTCTATACCCATGGAAATCTGAGAATATGTCATTTTTCTACTGCCAGAACTCAGGTTGTGTCTGCCACATCCATGAATGAAGCACTCAATGACATATTTGTTGAGGGAATGAGTCAATTCTAGGTACTTGGATTATGAGGAAAGATTGTAACATGCTGTCTGTCTCAAGGTGGGGACCAGAGGTTCAGGGGACTTTAGAATCCTGAACAGCACTGCAGTTTTGATCACAGCTTCTCCACAGGCTTTAATAACCTTTGATAGGCCTTTATGAAACTAGCATGGAATCCTCTTTTGGAATCAAATACTCTTTCAGAGTAGAGCAAGAAAATTAACTGTATTTAGAAGTAAAGGGAAGAATGTACTACCTCCAGTTTAGTATTGGTGTCAATGCCAAGTCTTAAAGGTATCTTCTTTCTATGGCTACTTAACTCTATTACAATGACTTTACAATTTTAATGTCAAATTTTATAATTTAATAATCTTAAATCACAATGAATTCATAATCTTAGTCAACCAACAGCTTAATACAAACAATGAAAAAGAAAACTAACCTTCCACATCATCAGGGATCCCATCATGAAAGGACTAAATACAGTCAGAAAGCAATAGACAGAGGCAAGATCAAAGCTAGGGAATCATAAAAAAAAAAAAGAGGAATTTAGAATTCATACTGTAACTTTTAAAATAATATTCTGCTTAAATGATGTTTAAATTAATTCTCTATAACCTACTCTTATTAAAGCACAAGCAGGGGCTGGAGTTGTGGCTCGGTGATAGAGTGCTTGTCTAGCCTGTGTGAGGCACTGGGTTCGATCCTCAGCACCACATAAAAATAAATGAAGGCATTGTGTCCCTATACAACTGAAAAAAAAAAAAAAAAAAAAAAACAAACCTACAAGCATACATTATACAGAGGAATATTGTAAAGCCACTGAAAATAAACAAGATAGGTCTGTGTGTGATGATACACACTAATCCCTAAAAGATATCATTGAGTATGAAAAACAAGGTACAGAACAAAAATCAGGGAAGTTCTAATTTGTATTATTCTTTTGGATATGCATGCACACACACACACGCAAACACATACTTTCATTTAAAATTACCTGTTAATAGAGGCTATATTTCCAGTTCCAAAAAATGCTGTCACTAAAAAGAAAACCTAAAAAAGAGGTAAGGAAATGCCAAAGCAAGTTGGAATTCATACCAATTTCATTTAGAAAAGACACGCCCATTCAACATGAGGGGAATTTACTTTTTGACTTGTACACTGATCATAATTGTTTTAACTGAATGTTTAATCATATTCCTCATATATATATTTTGAAAAAACCAGCTGAAGAAGCAACATACTGAGAACTGAGGCCTGGTAAGTCATTTTGGTCACTAGTCACTTTGGGAAGATTAGTTTCCTCTTCTTGAACATGAACAAGTTGGACCTTATCTGTAGTTAGCTGTTAATGACTTTTTCAAAAGAAAAATGCAGACCTAGTACATACAACACACACCTTCATATGCAAGACAATTTAGTTCTTAACCGCCTGCTATGTGCCCACAACATGTGAAACACCTGCTAGACTCTTTGAAAGGCTCAGAAAGAAACAAGCATGTTTCAGAATAATTCAATTAGAGAATGAGACTACAGAAAATTTTGAGCATCTTCTTGGCATTTCTTAAAGTTAGATGTATGTTAGTACAGTAATCAAAAGTAGGTATTAATCTTATAGGTGCCCAGAGTTTACTGCTAGTAACATTCTTAAAATAATGCCTCACCTATGAAAGAGCTCAATAAATGCTAGTTATCTTATTATTATATATGTAAAAATTGGTACAGAAACCCTAAATAAGAAATATGAATCACAAAAACTTTCAGTGAAATAGTGGCATATGAGTTGGTGAGTTGAGCTTTAAATAGATTCATGCATCCATTCATTTAACCAATTATCTAACCAACTAACATTTATTGTCTAGTGTATGTCAGAGACAAAGCAAGGCACTACGACTATATAAACAGACTGATATGGTAACTAAAATCAGTAAAGAAACAGTGGGAAAAAATGACACAGTCAAGAAATAGAAAGATGTGATAGAAACTTAAAAAGAGTTTATTGAAGGATAGAGTAAAAGATGAAATATGAAATACAGATTGGAGACATATTATTAAAAACCCTGAACTTTACTGTAGAAAGAATGAAAAGTAGCAAGTATTTATGTGAGTCACATAATCAAGAAATATCAGTGATTGTATAAAATTCTGATCAGAAAAACAAACAATTGGAGGCAAGAAATCCACCAAGGGAGTTATTTCAGTAGTCCATGTCAGAGATAAGGAAGTCTGAATCAGTGCAGTGACAGTGGACATAGAAAGACTGTGGGGAGGCAATGGGACTTTAGAAATAGGCAAGGAGCAGTTTGAAAAATTTGTGTGGTTGTGAACATGGTGATGGCATTAAATGAGAGGAGGCCTGTCACAGAATAATTCTGGAGAGGAGTAGAGCTGATAGGTTAGAATCTATATTTGGTGATGTCCAGGAGAATGTTGGACATGTGACACCTGACGTCAGGAGAGAAGTCAAAGCTAGATTAGCAGAGGTGAAGCTGTTAGCACAGAGGTGTCTGTCACCACTATAGGAGAGGACGGCAATAACCAGCCTCACAGAAAAAGGTTAATGGTGTATCTTGGAGAAAACATATGGTTCAAGGTCAGGGAAAGGAAGGGGTTTTAGAGAGGAATCATGATATAAAAAGTTAAAAGGAGAACTTGTATAGAGTCCTAATGGTCAAGGGAAAAGAAAAAAGAAAATCAATAGAATTAAATGTTACAGCATGGTCAAGTAAATAGATGAAACTGTGAAGTCAGGAAACCCCTGCATACCATTCAGAGTACAGTTTCAGCAGAGACATTTGACGAATATTGATAGAGCACTACTATGTGCCAGGCACTGTTCTAAGGCTTGTGGATATAGTGAATAGATTATAAGGAAATAATGGCAATTACTACGGATTTTTCTTTAAAGAAGTTTGGTAGTAAACAGGACAAAATACAATTGTAACTTAGGGGGATGTAGTATTCTGGGGGAAAAGTTTTTTTCGTTAGCATTGACTGAGTGGAAAGAATCTGTGAAGACAGAGAAAAGTGAAATTAAGAATGAAAACCAGGGGTAGAGAGGGGAAAATGAGAGTATTTATTTTTTTGGAAGAAAGTTCAAAGGAAATATTTGTTTATTTTATAGTAAGTTCAAAGGAAATACCTCTAATACTTACAAGCCATATATATGATAAGGGGTAGATATCCAAAATATATAAAGAACTTGCACAGCTCAAAATTAACAACAGCAACAACCCCCACAAATAATTCAATGGAAAAATGGGCAAAAGATCTGAAGATATTTCTTAAAACAGACAACACACACACACACAATGCCCAACAAATATATTAAAAAATATTCAACATCACTAATGATCAGGGAAATGAAAATCAAAACCATAATAAGATATCACCTCATACCTGTTAGAATGGCTACACTAAAAAAGAACTGTTGGCAAAGATGTAGAGAAAAGAAAATCCTTATAAACTGCTGGCAGAAACATAAACTGGTATAGCCATTATGGAAAACATTATGAAGATTCCTCAAAAAATTAAAATACACCTACCACATGACCCAGCGATTCCTCTTCTGGTATATATCTAAAGAAAATGAAAGTATCTTCAAGAGATATCTATACTCCCATGTTCATTACATGATTATTCATAATAGCTAAAACATGTAAAAAACCTAAATGTCTATTGGTGGATGAATGGAGAAAGAAAAAAATATATATATACATGCATGCAATGGAATATTACTTATCCTTAAAAAAGAAGGCAACCCTGCCATTTGTGACAACTTGCATGATCCTGGAGGACATGATGCTCAGAGAAGACATAGAAAGATAAATACTATAAGATTTTACTTAGATGTGTAAACTAAAATAGCTTTAGAAACAATAAGTAGAATCAAGGTCAGTAGGGGCTAGGAGGAGGGGGAAAAAAGAAGGTGTTGGTCAAAGTGTATGAAGTTTTAGTTACCTAAAATAAATAATGTCTAGAGATCTAATGTATGGCATAGTGATGACAGTTAACAATGTATTAGCTATTATATTATATATTAGCTATTATACACTTGAAATCTGCCAGAAGAGTTGATCTTAAACGTTCTCACCAAAAAGGAAGGAGGGAAGGAAGATAAGAAGGAAGGAAAGAAAATGATAACTATGTGAAACAAGAGGTATTTATTTAGTTTGTGATGATCATTTTAGAATGTATATATATATCCAAGCATCGAGTCAAGTTAAACATTGTATATATATATATATATATATATATATATATATATATATATATATATATATATATTTATATAAATATATATGGCAGTGGNTATATATATATATATATATATATATATATATATATATATATATATATATATGTAAAATTGTTGTCAATTATACTTCAATGAAGATGAAAAACATTAAATTTTAAAAAAGGCATAACTCCCTATGAATTTCTTGGAGCTGGTCAGCCAGCCTTCCCAAAGTGACGCTTTATCATACTGACTTTTCTTTTTACTGTATATACTTCAGCAACATTGCCTCTGATGTGACCCCAAAACCCTTATGAGACAGATGTTATATAATATAAATTTCATGTGAAACACATATAAAAAGATACAAACCCATAACAGTGATGGCTTCCAGGGTGAGAGAAATTAGACTGGAGTTAGGAGTTGAAAGGAGACTCCAGCTTTACCATAACATTTTAATTTTTGTAAAAAAAAATATGCCTGTGTGATAAAATCTCAATTGTTGATATCTTGAATGATGGAAAATATACACATTTATTTATTACATTATTCTTTATACTTTTCTGTATTTAAAAACTTTAAAAATGTGAACTATATATATGAGAAAGCTATGGCTGAGATGAGTTAATACACTAAGAGCTATTACATTAATACCTTCCAAGTATTTTCACACCATTAAATGGGAGGTAGCAGGTCTTAAAACTTCCAACAAAGGATACAAGGAAAAAAGCTCTACGGATGTCATCCAGACAGAGATGTCGAAACTGAATTATATCAGTATTATAGGAGAACTGGATACTTGTGAGCTGTGAGATAATAAGAAACACATTAATGCACATTAAAAATTGGCTTACTTCTACCTTCAAAGGTTAAACTTACAATGGCCAAGTTATCATGGCAGAAATACACCATGTGCTAGCAAAATGATGGACAAAAATTTTTTTCTACAGCAAAATTACACCTTAAAAAAAATCTGCAAAGGCTGGGCATGGTGGTGCACACCTGTAATACTGGCAGCTTTGGAGGCTGAGATAGGAGGATCGTGAGTTCAAAGCCAGTCTCAGCAATGGCGAGGTGCTAAGCAACTTAGTGAGACCCTGTCTTTATTCATTTATTACTTTTATATGTAATAAAAGTGGGAATTCCCTTTTTTTTCCAAAGGTAAGAAGGGGTTCTTCAGAGAGAGTCCTGATCTTCTTCTTCTTTTTTTTTTAATAGTTTTTAATTGTCAATGGACCATTATTTTAGCTATTTATATGCGGTGCTGAGAATCAAACCCAGTGCATCATGAGTGCTAGGCAAGCGCTCTACCACTGAGCTATAACCCCAGCCCGAGTCCTGATCTTCTTAAACCCAAGTATGGTATATTAAATGGCATGGGAAAATTAAATGTTTCTCTGTTTCTTTGTTCTGTTAATTCTATTGCACTCAAAATGTTATTTTTTTCTCTAAGAAAGCAAAACATCCCTGGTCTTGGTAAAATGGAGAGTCACTCAATTACAACAAGCTGGGTGTACTTTTGCTTAACTCCTCTGCCCCAGGTTGACTTTACAGAAAGACCACCCTCACCACTACTTCCTCTTTAAGTTCCTGGAGTGCTTTAATACTATTTTCTAGAAAAAGACAGATTTGCTTTCAGTTAAAAATAGAATATAAAAAGTGACAATGACCCTCAGTTAGTCTGTCAAAATATTTAATTCTTACCATTTACATTAATCTGATCAAAACGGCTTTTTATGTATTAATATTCCAAGGCTGAGAGTTAAACACAAGAAATTACTTAATATACTTCAATAAGGAGTCTTTGGTACTTAAATTAGTTATTCTGAATTATCAATGCTTCTCTATAAACTCAATTGCAGCCATTTAAGGATGGATCAACTGTCAAAGTATTTTTCTGCAATATTCATTTATCTGACCTCAGTAAAACTGTAAATATTCTATCACCAATTTCTCAAGACCTTCAGTTCTAAAAAAGGCAACAAACATCAATTTAGTTCTCTAACTCAGCATGATCAAGGTGTCCTTAAAAATGTGGTTGGCTTCTAGCCAATTCCAAGTATACTGTGTGGCATAAGCAGTGTAAGATGTGCGCTAAGGCCACAACCACTAAGATGACAGAACAAGCATCTTGGATTAGAATGTGGAGGAAAAACAACAGTGGGAACTTAAATGGTGACTTATGATCAAATTTATAAATTAACTTATGACAGCATGAAAATTCTTTTGACTAAAATAAATTGACAAAAGGAAATGTTGGATGTGAAAACAAGGAAAAATAAAATGAAGGGCATTTTTCTCTAAATATCAATGATTAAGAAAAACTCAATGGAGGGCTGAGGCTGTAGCTAAGTGGCAGAGTGCTTGCCTTGCATGTGTGAGGCACTGGGTTTGATCCTCAGTACCACATAAAATGAACAAATAAAATAAAGGCATGCTGTACATCTATAACTACAAAAACAACAACAACAAAAACTCAACCTATCCATTGCTTTTAAAACTATTAAATTGTGTTTTTCTGTGATAAGTGAAACTTTTTCTTGCAAATTATTTAACTTAATTGCTTATGTTAAATAAAATTTACTAAACTTCTTTAAATACTAAAATTTCAAGTAGATAGAATTTTTGATGAAATATCATGACTCCCTTATAGTACACAGAATATTTCAATGTTCTCAGATAAATGCAATTGACAATTCACCTTTTGTTTACAGCAAACACCAGATTGTTGTAGGGTTTCTTGTTCCATATGTATCCAGATGAACATCAAACATGATAACACTAATGGAAAGAGAGCTTCATACCTAAGTAGTGAGAAGTAGGGGGAGGAAGGGTAGAAACGAGAAGAAAAATACATGAACAAATAAAAACTCAAATTTATACTGGAGGTCTCTCTTTAAATAATTTTGATAATACTCCTCAGCCACACTGTCACAAATTTAAATTTTCTAGGTTTTCTAGAAGAAAATAATATTTAAAATTTAACTCTAACACTATCATCTTTTAAATTTATTAAATCTTGAGATAATTACAAGTTTTAAAATAGTAAAGATATTTAAAAATAATTAATAAAATAAGTTATTCATAAAAGAGAAAGAAAGCATTAAGACAAAAGTAAAAAGATAATTTCTAATGCAAAATTTTATATATATATATATATATATATGAAAAAGATGAACTTTCCAAATTTCCTAAAAAAATGACTGCAATACAGGAACACGAACTTCTTGAAAAAAAATAAAAGATCCAATAAACACATAAAAATGTTTGGCCTCATCAATAACTAATATGGAAATCAAAACAATAATGAGATACTATACACGTATTTATCAGCATTAAAAAATATTCTTGACAAGAGTGCAATGAAAATGAACTCTTGTGTTCTCTTTATAGAAATATACACTTCTGGAAGACCATATGGTAGTAGACATAAATCTCAAAAATATTCATAATGTATAATACCATTTCTAGAAATGTACTCTGAGAAAATTCCAATTATAAAGATTTTGGATGTAATATTGTTTACAGAACAGAGAGTTCAGAGAAAACTACATGCCCAAGAGAATGATTAAATATGATATATTTGTAGGCTGGAGTGTAACGTGGCCACAAAAAAGAAAAGTGCCCACGAGGTAACATGGTGACAGAAACTTTTTTTAAGCAGCTTCTGCTGTGGTTTGGGATAAGTGTTCCACCTTTGCAATTACAAAATGCTTTATTATAGTACTTACACAGTTTTAATCACATGTCTATATGAAGACAGCACCTATTAGTTTATAAAGTCTTTGAAAAACAAACTCTGTTTTGTCACTATGGCAGGTCCAGCTCACCAGAAGTGGTTTTGAATAAGCTATTAACCTAATTGGAAGTTACGAGATAAAAGAAGGTAAACAAGCTTATTTTTCTTTTAACTTTTCAACTACTGAGTTCTAGGCCATATGGCACCATTTTCTTTTTTCATTTTTTTTTTGTCAAAATTTTATTTATTTTTTATTGGTTGTTCAAAACATTACAAAGCTCTTGACATATCATATTTCATACATTTTATTCAAGTGGGTTATGAACTCCCATTTTTACCCCATATACAGACTGCAGAATCACATCAGTTACACATCCACGTTTTTACATACTGCCATACTAGTGACTGTTGTATTCTGCCACCTTTCCTATCCTCTACTATCCCCCCTCCCCTCCCATCTTCTCTCTCTACCCCATTTACTGTAATTCATTTCTCTCCCTTGTTTTTAAATTTTTTTTCCCTTTTCCCTCACTTATAGCACCATTTTCTAAGCATGAGACACCATAAGAAACAAAATACTTTTAATTCTACCACAATCATAAAATGAAAACACTGAAGCTTGGGCAGGAACGCCTTTGAAAAAGCAAGCACAAATCTTTTGGTATGTAAGATTTAGAACATCCATGGATGTGAACAGATATTACATACATGAGAAAATATCATTAGTAAAGCAAGTATAGAAAACTGTACAAAGCAGTACCATTTATGGCCTACTAAAATAGTATTTAATATTATTTAAAAATGAAATGCCAAATGATTAAGGATATGATGAAATAATATCCCTTATAGTTTGTTGGCAACCTCATGAAATGGCACTGTTGTTAAGACAGATGCAAGTTTCTAGAAAAGTATATATTCAAAGGCCATCTATGCTATATTGAGAAAGAAAATAATTAAACTATGTAAAAAGCTTATGCATAATACTATAGCTCAAAATATTATTTATAATAACAAAAAGTATAAATAAATAAAATGATTAAAAACAGAGGAACTTGGGTGCATTCATATCATGAAATATTAAATATCTATCAAAATGAAGGCTAGTGAACTATAAGCCATTCGGGGAAAAAAATGCTTGTAAAATAATGTTAAATAGAAAAAAAATGATACAAAGTAGTACATGTACTATGATAAATTCTACGTTAAAAAAAAGATAAATACAGAGTTAGGGCTAGAAAGAAATATAGCAGAATATCAAAAGGAACATGTAATAATAACTTTTCCCCTTATCATTCTTTTCTAAAATATGGCAATACTACTTTTATAATGACAGAAAAAAAGGAAGGAAGACAAAATTTAGAATGCCATTAGAGTTCAACTTCCACATGAGAGCTTGATGGCCCTAACTCAGTCCCCCTACTCAAATTCCTTCCTAGTCACTCTTCACATCATACAATCACAACTTAACTCAAAATAATTTGTTCCATTTTATAATTTACCTAACAGTCCTCATTATATAGCACTTTATAACTCTGTTGAATGCCTACACTACAGTAATAATTCTCTCTGTATGACTTCCTAGTACTCAGGACGTTGGAGATATGAAAGAAAAAACAATTGTTGGTTAATTAATCAAGAAGGTACATATCTAAGCAAAAGGGGACTGTAATTTTTAAAATACTTGCAGTTATATATGAAGTTATTCCTTCCTAATGTATAAAAACAAATCCCTTAGTTCTACAGATTTATTTCCTTTCAAAAAAGTATATACTATGACCACTTTTTTTTTTTTTTGGGTAAAATATAGATGAATAAAATCAGATCATGACAATCTTCCTATGGTATATTATCTCATAAGACAATGAGAATTTTGTGTAAAGTCTGCAAATATGAATTAAAAACTGAAATATCAATAAAATGTCATCATGGGTTTGAAAAGAAAAAACCTTACTAAACTAGGATCTGCTGATTTGGTCTCTGTGCAAACTAAATAGGGCTGATAAGGTATTTAGGTTTATATTATAGTTTGCTATACAATGTGATAAGGTAAATAATATTTCAGAGGAAAATGTTTAATCAACTTACAAGACAAACTATTTTCAAGCATTACCATATCTTTCATTTGCATAAAATAAATCTTCACTAAATAAAATTAAGGATTGCATTGTTAGGATTATTACAACTGCATTAAAGCTGCATTTCTTTCAAGTATCCTATATTTCTGAAAATTCCTTAATTTACATAGAGAAACCTCTAGGTTATCTAAAATAGTGATGCTGAACCCTAACAGGTAGAATAAATTTTGCAAAATTGATCTGACACTGAAAAAAATGTACTAACCTAACTGATTGGACTGTACTATTTCAAGATATTTTTTATTTTTTTGCAAAGCTAAATATAGGTTCTGATCTTGAATACTATATCTCTTAATGCATTCATTAATAAGGTCATATTTGGCCTTAATATTTTGATTTTAGACATGAACTCTAACATTTTTTCTTCTTAAAATAAACATCCTTCTGATGATCTGTTTTATTATCTCTCATGACCACTAAATTGACGATTTAAAACCTTTAATATGCACCCCCAAGGTAAGTTATATGCTTAATTAATGCTACATTATAAAAGTTTTTCCACTCAAAATTAAACTTAAATATCCTTCCTTTTTTTCCTTTCCTCCTTCATTTCTAACCCAACAAACCAGATTTATTTCTGGGTTTGTTCCTATTTTTTAATTTACTATATATTTATTTGAACATATACTGCTTTAGAATTTAAAGGTCCAAAAAGGAAATGAATTTATTCATAATTAAGTGACTATATAGAAGCTAGCACATTATTTCTGGACCCACTCAAATATTTATTTCCTTAAGTCAACTTCTGGGTAAAAATCTAGGGCTGGGGTTATAGCTCAATGGTAGAATGCTTGCCTAGAATGTGAAGGCATTGGGTTTGATTCTCAGCACCACATATAAATACATGTCCATTGACAACTAAAAAAAAAAAAAATTAAAAAGAAAGATGTCTTAATAAAATTTGTATGTCATACCAAAATGGTGGGTAAGAAATTATTTTATTTTTTTGCTTTCTTGTTTAGATTAAAAATGTGTGCATATTCTAATTCATTTCTACCTTGAAGGGTGCTAATATAACAAAATTATTTATTCTAAAATTTCATCCAAAAAGGAGGAAAACGTGAAGGGTTTTAAGGTCCTATGACGGTTAACACTCTTGAATATATGGTCACATACTTCAAATTTTATTTGAAAGTTCAAAGTTCTAAATCTCAAAGCAAGTCCATCTTAAGATCTTGTTAGGTAACTGGTAGAAATTTCTTTCATGCTCATATTATATCTTCATAGCTGTGGCCCACATCTGGTTAGGCAGGGAAAAGAGAGAAGATAGAAGGTGTGGAAAGCTTTGAGGAGAAAAGGAGATTTAGAATCCTACTTCATTTCCTATCTGGGTCTACAAGAACTCTCAAGGTCACTTAGGATGTTAAGGGCAACTATGAAAAGATTTTGAGAACTTGTCTCTAAATCCTGAATTAGAACAAGCAAGTTTCCCAAAGATTTAACCCAGGTTTTGGACCCAAATGGCTTTTAAAACTTATCTACAAGGGTAAATCCCTTGGTTTAGTCTAATTTGAATCAAAATACTCTATTTGGGCCAAAATTTGAACTTTGAGTAGTATTTATTCAATTTGTCTGTACTACTGATCAATTTGTCTGTTCTATTGTGTGTTAAATGTAAATATTTCTCACTCTCATAAGGATGAAATTTGAAAGCAAGTGAAGAATTCTTTCCTTCAAAGTAATTAGGGAGTGTATATAATTAAGTTCTAAAGAATGCTTCAGAATTCATGTTAAATCAAGCTACTGAAGACTTTATTTTATTTTGTAAAAAAAAAATTTCAATAATAAATAAAATTATTTAACTTTTGGGAAAATATTTTGAAATTTCCTTGAAAGAATATTTGACTGTAAAACATGTAAGAATAAGAATAAAACTAAAATATTATACTCAAATAACAACAAATAAATTAGACCATATATATATTTTCTTTTTTTTGCAATACTGTGAATTGAACTCAGAGACCACACATGCTGGATAAGGGCACTGAGCTATACACCCAGCTCTAAAGCATCATTTATAAAGCATGAGCCAGTATAGTAGCCCACACTTGTAATGTCAGTGACTTGGGAGGCTGAGGCAGGAAGATTGCAAGTTCAAGCCAACCTGGACAACTAAGCGAGACCCTATCTCAAAATAAAAAATAAAAAAGGGATGGGGATGTGGCTCAGTGGTAAAGTGCCTCTGGGAAAATTCTCTAGTACCCAAAATAAACCAAAATAATAAAATAAAATGCATGAAAAGAATGCAACAAAAATGAAATCCTTTTTTTTAAAAAAACAATATATTTATTTTATTTATTTATTTTTATGTGGTGCTGAGGATGGAACCCAGTACCTCACAAATGCGAGGCAAGCGCTCTACCGCTGAGCTATAACCCCAGCCCCCCAAAATGAAAATCCTTCTAAGTCTTTGAGACATTGTTTATTTTTTTTTTATTGTTGGTTGTTCAAAACATTACATAGTTCTTGATATATCATCTTTCACACTTTGCTTCAAGTGGGTTATGAACTCCCATTTTTAGCCCATATACAGACTGCAGAATCACATCAATTACACATCCATTGAGACATTGTTCAGATTAAACTTTTAGAGATGGAATGAATTTTCTAACACTGTAGTTGAATGAAAATTTAGCAACTTCAGTACAAAAAATAGAAAAAGACAACAGACAAGGTATGAAAATGATAAAGAAAATAGGAGATTATGGATCAGGTCACATACAGAGTAGAAAATATTTATAATTTATACTTCAAGATTTACAAAACACTCTTTATCTCCACAGCTTAAATACTAATAGAGAAAATGTCAATATGTTACTTAAAATTTGCTATTATGAAATTAAAAAATGTGTCTATGTTTATACCCTGTGCTTAGGAGCAAGTAGGTTGACATCAAGGAAAGAAGTATGCTAATCAATCGCTGAAAGAGAACTGGAGAACTCAGCAGTGGCACCACCAAGGAAGAGGCTGCAATAAAACAAAGCAGGCCATCTGTCAGCACGGAAGACACACACATTGCAAATTTAGAAGTTCCAAATCATCTATTGTCATTTATGGTGCTTAATATTTGTGTGACCTTTATCATGTGGAAATATTTGCCTTATAGATTTCTCTAAGAAACCAGAAGCTTCACATTTTTAATTAGAATTACATTTTATTGTTTTAGCTATATTTTAAATAACTAAGATTTTCTCAATTTATATTCAGAATAAATGTACTACAATGATATTAACTCCTCAATGCCTAATTTGTTATTTTCTAATGAAGTAAGAAATATTACTCAAGATTCAGCAACTCATCTCTTAATTAGGCACTTATATCTCAGTTCAAGACAACTTACTGTCCAGAAACTGACTTTCCCTAATCCCTCCTCCTACCAAGTTTCCCACTATAAAGTATGCTTTGACAGCTATAGTGGGCCACTTGGAAAATTGGAAACAGAAAAGAATGACTTCACTGTGCATGAGTCTTATAATAAGAGTCCTTTTCCTCATAGGATAGGAAAAGCAACTACTTCAATGGAGACCAGGCAGATACAAGAGGGTGAGGACAGCAAAATATACACTCTTTCTATCTCTGTTTGGAAAGAAAATGTACATAACTTCCTAATTTCACTCCAGAGTATGGAGATGGGATGAAATGCCTCTGAATCACTCATCAACTGTTTAATTGTAGGGCAAGTTTGTCAACATATAGAAACAGAAGTTTACCCATGTCAAACAGGGATAACACTAAAAAGTTGTGAGATTTAAATACAATTTCACCTACAAAATGCTCTCCAAGCATAGTGCCTGACACATAGTGCTTAGTAACTCTCAGCTGCTATTATCATTACTAATCAACATCTTATAAGTTAATTTAAACGTAAAGACAATTTCATTCAAAGTCAAATTCCTGAAAGATTTAAATATGCAAGTTATATCTCTAACACCCTCAGATGAATAGTTTCTGAATTTCATAATGTTATTATCTGATACATACTTTAACTGGAGGAAATAACATATCAATATTTCTTATTTTAAAAGTCATTTCAAATGAAACTTATTCTATAAATTGTACTTTGTCCTTGTTTCATTTTTGCCTAAAAGCTAAGGTGCTAGGGGGGATTAAGAGTCCCCATTCTGAGTAACAAAAATTAAACCCAGTTTTATAACTTATCACCCATCTAGAGATTATAGCATATTAGCAAAAAAATGCTTATTGTAGCTGGACATGATGTGTGGTGTATTCTTTGGAGATGCTGATGACTTACCTATGAGTAAACATTTTATGCCTCACTTCATTTGGTAGTTACCTAATACCTACCTCTATCAGTCCCAAGGTAGAAATTTCTCACTTAAAATATATGCTTTTATATTGGGAAAATGATAGCAATAGGTTGATTCTGCATTTTCTCCCCACCGTTCAAAAAATAACAATAAAGAATAAAGACAATGAATTAAAGTATATAAGATATTCCAAATAGGGAAAAAGAAGCATAGAAAATATTATATAATATGTACATATGTTCTACAATGTAAGACAGTATGACAAAATAGAGATCAAGCTTAAGAGGTAACAGTAATTCAAAGATTATAAGCAGAGATTACAAATAACCCCATCTGAGATTCAAGACGGTAGGCTAGAGGGAGGCTGCGTTCCTTGTTGCTCTGTGATCTGGGATTCAAGCAGTGGGAATACTGTTCTCTGTGAGTTATTAGAGGGTCCCCAGCCGCTGAGCCTGTGCAGACCTCCCTCTACCAACTTGCAGCTCCCTGAATCATCTCCATCTTGGGACAGTGCAACCACTGCCCTCCATATGGTAGCCTGCACCTGGGGACACGGGAAAGGGTCTGGAGACAGCTGTCCAATACAGCACTGCATGCCACAGAGCAGCATCTCCAAATACGCAGCCCCATGCCACAGCCTGGCCTACCCTGATGCCCCATCTCTGAAAGTGGTCTCCTCCATTTTGGGATACCTTCATTGCCATCTTGGGTTATCCTCGCTACTGCCATCACCATCTTTAGTTGGGGTAACTCCCATCTTGGGACACTGGCTGGGGCCTAGTAGCAATATCAAGGTGCCTATAGTCCCCCAAATCCTCCCCACACCCAGCCACTAACCTGGCACAGCAACTGCAACTACATGGCTGGCCATAGCTTGCAAAGCCTGGTCCTGATCTGACAGATTCAAAATAGCTCTCCATGACAAATGCTTAGGTCCCAGAGTGCAGCACACAGGACCTCCAGAGAGAGAGGTTCCTGACTGAGAAGTAGAAAGGGAGGGGGTGAGTGAGACATAGTTTAGAGACTAAATAAAAGATCAGGAATTGTGAGGTCTACAGGCGATCTAAGGGGATAAGACCAGGTGCCCACATCACATGAACGGGCCCCAGAGGAGATCCTTGGGATGCAGTCTTCCACTGCTATATCCCACCTCTAGGAGTTCCACCTCCAAGACCAACCCTTCCACCCTAATAACCTTCACCGTGCTGAGGATGGAGATACCAGCAAAGAATAGACAACTCCACCTGCCAGATGAGAAGGGAAGCAGGAAGGATACTGGGCTCCAACAGAAACAATCCTTTAACTTTCCTTTGAGAGTCATGCTACTGAGGACTGGGATGTCTAAATAGTATATTAAAGTTGTGCTGCATATTCTTCTATCTTTTATTTTTACATTTTCTTTTTCTTAATATTTTTTTGTTTGCTTTTTGTATTCTCTCTACTTTCTTCCCACTCACCTGTCTCCCTAAAGTCTTTTTCTTTCTCTCTATTCTCCTGCTAGCAGCCAACTTATTTTGAATCTTCTTTCACGCTTCCTAAGATCTAATAACTCTATATTCTCACCTCCTATCTCCATAACATCTCATCCTACACCTCCCCCTGTGTTCTTTCTGTCCACCATAAAAAACTGTTGACACTTTGGAAACCTACTGTTTATACTGTGTAGATAATAATTGAATTTACCATTTCTGTCTATTGCGACAAAACTGTAACATCTTAATAGGAGCTATTTGATTTAAGGCTGCATATTGTTGCGATTGGGATCTGTCAATATTGATCTCTCCCTTAAAAAAGAGGTATTGGAATCCTCCAGGGACATTCTAAGCCTACAGGCTAAAAACTGTAACACCTCAGATCTGAACTCCTAGAGGACTAGACACATAAACAACATGAAAAAACAAGAGAAGAAAGTGCCCCAAACAAACAAAGATACTACATTATGAGAATCCCTGGCCGGCACAGAAGAAAAAAATATCAAAGAAGGAGTACAGGATGTACATAATTAAATGTTCTATGAATTAAAGGGTGATATAAAAGAGTAAACACAGGCAACAAAAGATCATTTTGATAAAGAGCTACATAAGCAAATACGGGACACAAAAGATTAATTCAACAAGGAGACAGAGATTCTGAAACAAACAAACAAAAAACCCCGGAAATCCTTGCAATGAAGGAAAGGATAAACCAAATTAAAACTCAACAGATTAGATCACTTGGAAAGCATCAACAGATTAGATCACTTGGAAAACAGAACCTCAGACAATGAAGACAAAATATATAATCTTGAAAAGAATGTTGAACACATAGTGAATATGGTAAGAAACAATGAGCAGAACATTCAAGAATTATGGGATAGCCTGAAAAGACCAAATTTAAAAATTATTGGGGTAGAGGAAGGCATAGAGTTACAAACTAAAGGAATGAACTGTCTATTCAATGAAACAATATCAGAAAATCTTCCAAACATGAAAAATGAATTGGAAAATCAAATACAAGAGGCTTCAGGACACCAAATTATAAAATCACAACAGATTTATAATTTATACAGAATAAGGAGAAAAATTTAAAAGTCACAAGAGAAAGGAATCAGATTACATACAGGGGGAAACCAATTAGGATCTCTGCCAATTTCTCAACCCTGACCCTCAAAGCTCGGAGGACCTGGAACAATATATACTAGGCTCTGAAAGAAAATGGATGCCAACCAGAATCATATCCAGCAAAATTAAGCTTTAGATTTGATGATGAAATAAAAACATTCCATGATAAACAAAAGTTAAAAGAACTTACAACTAGAAAGCCTGTATTACAAAACATCCTTGGCAAAACATTCCATGAGGAAGAAATGAAAATGATCAAAGGGAGGAACTACACTAAAGGAAAAGCCAATCAAAGGAGAAACCAAATCTAGTTAAAAACGAAAAACAAACAAAATGACTGAGAATACAAACCATGCCTCAATAATAACTCTGAATGCTAATGGCCTGAACTCATCAATCAAAAGACACAGACTGGCAGATTGGATTATAAAAAAGGGTACCCAATAATATGTTGCTTTCAAGAGACTCATCTCATAGGAAAAGAATTCACAGACTGAAGGTGGAAGGTTGGGGAAAAGCACACCACTTAACATGGATTGCATAAACAAGAAGGGGTTTCTATCCTCATATCAGATAAAATAGACTTTAAGCCAGTTCGTCAAAAGGGATAAAGAAGGACATTTCATACTGCTTAAGGGAACCGTACATCAATAGGACATAACAATTATAAACATATATGCCCCCAAATATGGAGCATCTATGTTCATCAAACAATCTCTTCTTGAAATAGAGTCAAATAGACTACAACACAATTATACTGGGTGACATTAACATGCATGTTTCACCAATGGATAGATCTTCCAAACAAAAACTAAACAAAGAAATTATAGAACTCAATAATACTGAATAACTCAATAAATAATTTAGACTTAACAGATTTATAGAATATTGCATCAATCAATGAGTGAATGTACTTTCTTCTCAGCAGCACATGGATCCTTCTCTAAAATATACCATATATTATTCCACAAAGCAACTCTTAGCAAATACCAAAAAAAAAAGAGAGAGAGAGAGAGAGAGAGAAAGAGAGAGAGAGAGATTCTGCATTCTATCACTTCATAATGAAATGAGAATAGATGTCAGTTATGAAATAAAAAACAAAAGCTACTCCAACAACTGGTTAACCACTTCTATTTAATGTAGTCCTTGAAACTCTAGCTACAGCAATTAGACAGACAAAAGAAATTAAAGGAATATGAATAAGGAAAGAAGAACTCAAACTATCACTATTTGCTGATGACATGATTCTATACTAAGAGGATCCAAAAAATTCCACCAGAAAACTTCTAGAACTAATAAATGAATTCAGCAAAGTAGCTGGATATAAAATCAACACCCATAAATCAAATGCATTGTCTGTACATCAGTGACAAATCCTCTGAAAGAGAAATTAGGAAAACTACCCCATTCATAATTGCCTAAAAGAAAATAAAATACTTGGGAATTAACCAAACAAAAGATGTGAAAGACCTCTCTGATGAAAACTACAGAACCCTAAAGAAAGAAATTAAAGAAGACCTTAGAAGATGGAAAGATCTCCCTTGTTCTTCGATAGGCAGAATTAATATTGTCAAAATGACCATACTACCAAAAGTGTTATACAGATTTTAATGCAATTTCAATCAAAATCCCAATGACATTCCTCATAGAAATAGAAAAAGCAATCATGAAATTAATCTGGAAAAATAAGAGACCCAGAATAGGCAAAGCAATCCTTAGCAAGAAAAGTGAAGCAGGAAGCATCACAATAAAACCAGACCTTAAACTATACTACTGAGCTAAAACAGCATGGTATTGGCACCATAATAGACATGAAGACCAATGGTACAGAATAGAGGACATAGTGGAGCAGGGGAGTAGAGAATGAAGGATCTTTGATGGGCAAAGTGGAGGGAGGCGCGGGGAGAGGACACAGGGCAGGAAAGATGGTAGAATGAGATGAACATCATTACTGTAGGTACATGTATGACTGCACATACAATGCAACTCTACATCGTGTACAACCAGAGAAATGAAAAGTTATGCTCCATTTGTGTACAATGAATTGAAATACATTCTTCTGTCATGTATAACTAATTAGAATAAAAAAAATAACCTCATCCCTACAATATATTTATCCTAAGACTTTTATTCTTTCAATACCTATATATCCACTTTTTGTTCCTTCTATACTTATATATTATCACTGGAAGAATGTTACCTCTTTCAATATAAGTATAGATATAAACATGGAATGAGAGAAGGCAGAATAGAACTGTGTGACTAGAATTTGAGGTATCAGTGTAAATGATGATTTCTAAGATACGTACATATATGTACATGGTATATATATGTGTGAATGTATATGTGCATAGATTTATATGTAAATGCAAATATATGCATATATACTACATATATGAGTATAATTTCTAGTTCTGTCCCTTAGAAGGCCAAAGAAGCAAAGATATCCCAGTAGTGAAGTGTACATTCAAAGGCTAGATCTTGGTTTCTAATATCATTTCCCTACTAAAAAGAAGCACAGTACTCAAAAAGTAGATGCCAGAACTGGGATAGATAGACAAAAGGTAAGCCTAACAAAAGGTAAGCACCACATACAAACATTATCTTAATACTAGAAAACAGGAAAATGCTAACAACAATTTTGGAGTGCTATTACAACACAAAATTAACTACAGTAATACATTTACAATCTTTGAAAAATAATACGAAGTGATGAGTCCACACCAATATTAAACAGAAAAGAGAAGAAATGAATAGGAAATAAGAGAAAACTTGTATACTTAAATATTGAGAGCCTTATGGTATTTGCATCAGAGTTGGAAAAATCACCATTTTGTAGCCATCACTGCAAAGATTGGATCAGGAAAGAGTCATGAATGGATGCTACATCTAGGGGAAATTTTGATAAGAATACTTGATGATCTTAAGAGTGTCTGCCCCAGACAGCTCATTAGTAAGTCTGTAATGGAAAAATGGCAAAACCTTGATAGAGTGACCGAAATTGACATTACCAATAAGGGACAGATCATGTACCAGATCTGACCCAAAGAAGGATATAACATTATTACACAGTACTCTGGCCAATAAGGCAAAAATCTCAATTTAATTATAAGGAAACATTCAATAAACATAAATTGAGTGACAATCTATGGAGTGAGGTGCCATATATATTAAAAATGTCAATGTCATAAAACCAAAGGAAGGAAAATGCCATAAAGGTCATTACTAGGCAGCTGAAAAAATAAGGATGACAGGATAGAATAAAAATTGAATCAATAAAACACTTAAAATTTTTATACACACAGATAAAGGAAAAGAACAAGAAATGAGTGATAGCTTTCTATAATTCTTGTAATGTTCTGTTTTCTTGGTCTTTTTATAGATTTAAAATGAGACATAATGATATATGGATAAAGTCTAGGATTTTAATTTTGTTTTGTCTTCTTCCTTGTGGTTTATTCCTAGGTAGATAAGAAAACTAAGGAACTGAGTAAGGCTACACTGTAAGGACATGAGGTTATGCAGCAAGCAGGAGGTGGGCAGCTGCTTAAGAACACCTGATCTCCAATTATTATTCGCCATGTGCTATTTATCTGCTGATATGTATCCTATAGGACTGAATATTTGTGAAGTTACATGATATAAGAGAAAGACTTCTCTTTAATATTATAATTCCTATTGACAATTTTGGGGTTTTCTGTGTATTTCAAAACATGTCACATGAGAGATCATTATATAAATATTCTCCTAACTAGAATATTACTCCGCTGTTCCTACAAATATAAGCTCCAACAAAACAGAAATTTGGTCAATCTTTATACATCTTAGGGACCAGAACAGTGCCAGAATACAGTACATACTGAGCACAATGTTTTTAATATGAAAGAGCAGTCCTTTATATTGCTTATGCAGAATAAATGCAAATATTAATCAAGATTATTTAGAAGTAAAGGTAACCGGGGCTGGGGATGTGGCTTAAGCGGTAGTGCGCTCGCCTGGCATGTGTGCGGCCCGGGTTCGATCCTCAGCACCACATACAAACAAAGATGTTGTGTCCGCCAAAGACTGAAAAATAAATATTAAAATTCTCTTAAAAATTCTCTCTCTCTCTCTCTTAAAAAAAAAAAGTAAAGGTAACCTGTAGAATGCTCTTAATGAAATTTTATATAAGTATCATGTATACTTAAATATAGATAAATAGGTAGATAGCTATTATTGTACAATAATTACTTTCATTTGAATACTAACCAAGGCATCTAGAAAATGAGCAAAACAAAAATTTAGGAGGAATCATGTCTGATTCCTATTGTTACATTTTTAATCCTCTGTTGGACTTTAAAAACAATCCAAGGAGATGTGAGGAGTGCCACCTGCCTATAATCCCAGTGACCTGGGAGACTGAGACGAGAGGATCACAAGTTCAAGGCGGCTTAGCAACTTAGTGAGGCCCTAAGCAACTCAGTGAGACCCTGGCTCAAAATAAAAAATAAAAGGGGATTGGATGTAGCTCAGTGATAAGGTGTTTGTTGGTTAAATCCCTAGTACAACAAAACAAAACAAAGCAACAATAAAAACAATCCAAGGAAAAACATTGGTATCTCTTAATCTTCTTTTCAATGTAAAGTCCCAAAGATTTTTTCCTTTTTAAAGGATAGACAATAGAAATCATTTTTTTAAAAAGTTAAATTGTATGCCAAATCATTCACAGACATAACAAAATGTCTTTTTTTTTTTAATTTCCTCCCCCCCGCCTCTCTCTAAAAAGAGAGGGGGGGCTTTAAAAAGAGAGGGGGGGGAAGAGGAGAGAGAGAATTCTTTTTTAATATTTATTTTTCAGTTTTCGGTGGACACAACATCACAACACCTTTATTTTATTTTTATGTGGTGCTGAGGATCGAACCCAGCACCCCATGCATACCAGGCGAGCGCGTTACGGCTTGAGCCACATCCCCAGCCCACAAAATGTCTTTTTTTCAGTGAAAAACCCGGACTTAAGAGCTTGTTCTTGTCTTATAGTTGGAAGGGAAAGTGTACATCCTTAAATTACAGGTTTGCTTCATACATACATTCCAATGTTCTTACATAAAAGCGCTAGAGAAATATGCTTTAAAACATTTAACTGGCTTTGTAAAATGTATAATATGTTGGAAGGTTATCAATCTGTGTTTTTTTCACGAAGGAAACACATAAAATTTAACTGTTTCCTGGTTTCTATATAAGAACTCAGAATTTATGAATTGACATGAAAATTAAACACAAAATCCCCTTCAGGAAACTCTCTTCTCTTCTGGAATGACTCAGTAGATTTTCTCAAATGTTAATAATAAACAATCTTACTATTAGGTCTTAAATATTCTATCAAGTAATTCTTACTAACACATGGGTTCATAAGAGTTCCATCTTTCTTTGTCAAATTCCAGAAAGAAACAAAAATAATAGCTGGTTATTTATTATTATTTTCCTGCAACAAAATTGTTTCTTTAAATAACAATAATATGGACATAAATGGATCATTTTGAGATAAGGGACTTGATGTAAAGTTATCTCATTTGGTTTGAGTGGCTGCTTACCCAATATTGCCCAGCTCACAACCTGATTCATAAGAGGCAGTCCTTGTTTCTTGAGTAGACTATTGTGGGTACTATACACAACATACATGGAAAGCACTGTGCTCAGCATCTAAAAACACAAACAAAACAGGTCAATAAAAGAGAAGGTGGTGAAAGTCTATCTACCAGGAAAAAAAAAATGCTTAGGAAAGTGCTGAGAACAACTGGAACTGGCCAAAATACTACTAATGTTGGACAAGGTATTGAAATTGGATGAGGGCACCTTCTTGTGGCCAAGGCTAAGCATTAGCATTCCTATACTAAACAAAGGTCCTCCTTTGTAAGTATCACATGAAACACTTTACATTTTCAAGAGCATTTTTGACATATATCATTACAATTTCTATTTGGAAGTATTTGTTATAAATACTTCTTAAAAGTATGGAAACAAAGATGGTGATATGTACATAACTTAGTGCCTTCTCCTTCTGGACCTCTCCTATAGTACTACTGATTTATTCAGTCAACTGTGGTCTGAATATTGATGACAGAGGGAATACACAAAGTATAAATACTCTTCAGAGAATATTTATAAATTAGTATAGAAGTTGACAAACTATAACTCATAGGCTGGTGTCCTATTTTTATAAATACTGTTTTGGTGGAACATAATTACTCCCATTCATTCACCTGTTGTTTTTCTTTGCATTAAAATAGAAGAGTTGAACATCTGTTAAGACTCCATATTACCCATCAATCTAAAAATATTTACTATCTGGTTCTTTAGAAAAATGTTTGCTGAACCTGAACTAGTAGCTTAATTGCCATCTAAGAAATGAGCTAAATTTTGACTATGAACAAACTAAATTCTCTTATTAGAGTTTGGATTAGCGGTCTCACTACCAATGTTTCCTAGAGAAACATTTAATTTACTCTCATATTTTCAGTGTTAAGAAGCAAAACAGAAAACAATGCTGTTGTTAAAGCTATAACATAGTCCTACAATCCTTTTAACCGGAAGATACATTTTGGGGTATCGGGACAGTGCTGGAGATTAAACCCAGGGCCTCATCATGTAAGCCAGGTAAGTGTTCTATCTCTGACTTACAGTCCAGTTTTCTTTCTTTTTCTTTTCCTTTTTTTTTTTTTTTTTTTTAAATTTTTGAGACAGGGTCTTTTAAAGTTGCCCAGGCTGGGCTCAAACTTGGAATCTTCCTCCTGCCTTAGCCTCTTGAACAATTAGTATTACAGGCATACACCACTGCACTTGGCTTCTAAGACACATTCTAATTTCAGAGATGTTAAAATGGGATAAAAATGAGTCAATAAAGTATGGCAGGCAGTACAGGAATTAATGCAAGCTAATAAAATGAATGCAAAAAGGAACACTGTAATGGAGTTACCTAACATTTGGGTCTTTCTAACAAAGCATATAACAATTTTAGCAAGACATTCATTCTTTGCTCCTTTAGAATAACAGTCAGAAACATTCATTTCTGTCAAAGTTCTGGTGAAATGATAGGTGAATGCTGTCAAAGCTACTCTGGCTTTGGTGTAAAGCCAGCAAGTGCACCATTTCAAATGAAACATGTTTCAATGGCTTGACAGGATCTTTTTTTTTTTTTGGTGCTGGGGATTGAACCCAGGGCCTTGTGTATGCAAGGCAAACAATCTACCAACTGAACTATGTCCCCAGCCCTTGACAGGATCTTTGACAAAGCATTTCTTCTCTTTATACAAGTTCTCTAAGAATGCATTTAACTTATCATCTTTTATGTGGCATATTTTTATTTTTGACTGTTTTGGGAAATATTTTCTATTATTCCAACTCTGTTCTGAGGAAATTTGAGAAGACTCATATGAGTTTTGTTTCTTGTCACTGTTCTAGATGTGGTTATTTATTCACTTAAAAAGAAAAAAAGTAGTTTCAATCTTGATTTCCAACAACCAAAAAAGATAAAACTTTGTAAAATATTTCATTATATAATCTCTAAAATTCTCACAGCCCTATTAGATATTATGTCTACTTACAGGTTAAAAACAAACTGAAGTCAAAGTTCTGAAAATTATACATGTAGAATACAGTGCAACTGGGAATTGACTCAATTTTGAAACATGGAGTTTAAAGTTCTTTTCACTACACTAAGGCCACCAACCAAGATGAAGTTTATATTCTCCTAGGGTATCATCTGAGGTCTTAACCTAAGGCTTTTCTTCATATAAATATACTACAGGTTGCTTTCACTTCAAAGAATCTTGTCTCAAATGAGGACAAAAGAGAAATTCAGTCCAGAGGAAGCTCTTCTCAGCTCACGTTTTGGTCAGTCCAGATACCTTTTAAATCACTACAAATTCTCTGCTCTCTGTGTATCTTTCAGTTGCCTCTTGTTGACCTTTTTGCTATTTCATACCTTTGGGAGAACCTATTTCTATCTTAGAAATCTTTCTTCTTAGCTGGAGGATATTGAATGACATAAACATAATGGCACATTAAGAACATAATTAAATATGACTATAAGACATATTTTGCTATATCATTGGTATAACACATAGTATTGAAAATCTGCAACTCACCTGTAATAGATGTACCAATAACTCTTCTTTGATAAAACTATTTTTTCTTTTGATGAGAGATGTTATAACAAACAGGGATAGTAGAAGAACCAGCAAGCCTGCACTCATTCTGTTTCAAAATACAATTCACAATTTAAATTTTCTTAAGACATTTCCTGAACACATCATATGATAACATGATGCATTTTATTCTAATATAGAATTTCTCAATCATCTGATTTAATCAAGAAGCAGCAGCAAAATGGACACAGAAGTTTAGCAGGAAATATTAAAAATGTTAGTATAAAACATTTTAAGGATATATTTATTATTTCCACAATTTTTAGTAGCTTTACCTGATTTTTTTAATTCAACTTAAAAATTATTTTACATATACCAACGACTAAAATTCTTGGCCTGAATTGAACAAATTTAAAGTAAACAATATAAAAGATAGCTAAATAAATATATTATTAGCATCTATAACATACATTTTTCGACTATGAGCACTTACTTATTCACATAAAAAGTATCACATTTAAAATCTAAATTATTTCTAGCAGAGACAAACAGTTCCTTTCTAGCACTGACCCTGGTGCTTTCCTCAGTTGCCCTGACTAAAGGAAGAGTAGGACAGTGGTCACAAAGGTGGCATACAGGTGAGTACATTATTATACATTCTTTTTAAAAAAATATTTTAGTTGTAGATGGACACAATATCTTTATTTATTTATTTTATGTGGTGCTGAGAATTGAACATAGGGCCTCACACATGCAAGGCAAATGTTCTACCACTGAGCTACAACCCCAGTAATGAAATAACAGATTATACTTTTCAAGAATATGAGGTATAGAATGGCTTCTGAAGTCAAAGGTGACTGATATATCAAGGAAACTGTGCACTATTGAGCTTTATTTCTCACCCCCTAAAAATGTGAATAGCACAATACAACTGAAATTAATTTCAAGTCAGGATCTGGAACCCAAATATAACGAAGAGAAAAGAAATTAGGTTAGGAGAAATAAGGAAGACACCTAAACAATGCAAAGCAGGTATCCCCAGGAAAATGCTTGCTTTTTGTTTGTCAACTACATTCTGAGAATCATAAAGAAAAGTATTAATATACATAATTATATTAAAAAATTAAAACTTAAGAAAAACAGCAATGTGTGAATGAAGTCCTTTGTTATTTTTCTCTTTCTTTTCCTTTATAAAAATAATACGGACTCTTAACTTGCTGGTAAATATGTTTTTACTTTAGTGCACTAAAATAATAGGGACACTACAAATATATTATACAGTTTTGCTTTTTCCTCCAATTTTAATCTATGTTTCACATGCGTCTTTGTAATTTTTTAAAGAATGAAGTTGCTGTGATAGATCAAGTACAGAATAAAAATTTCTCCACAAACCAGGAATTAAAATAAAGAAGTTACAAATGTAACTATAGCAAGAAGCGAACATATAGTTAAAATCACTGAGCAATTTAAATTTACAGAAACATTATTTTAAAAATACAAATTAGATTTTTTATATTTGAATAGGTTTATTTGCTTCCTGCAGTCATCTTTAATAGAATATGCAAGAGGCAAATTTCTATGGACTATTTATATACTTTCTTTTTCTTTTAGTATAAAATAAATTCTGCTTAACTGTCAATACTGCTTGTGCAGGACTAATAGGCAAAGACTGATAAAATAAAACGGCTTTACAAAAGCAATAGAAAAGCTCAAAGAGCAATCTTCAGTAAGAAATAAATGAAAATATTTAAATTCATTTTCTCACATACTATTTATAGTTTATGATAGTTGCAAAATGTTGGATAACACTATTTAATGAAGTATGGCTTAGACAGTATAGTCTTGAAATTCAATATAATTATTTTGTGTTCTACTAATAAACTGACTTCTTGAGATAATTCCTGATGTATTGCATATTGATTTTCTTGCACCAATGAAAAAAATGTGCAGAAACTCCTAAATTACAGCACATACTTTAAAAAATTAATATTTTTTGCTAAAATAGATATATCCTCATCTATTAAAGATTACATTAAAATGTATTTTAAATGCTTATAGAATTCAGAAGACAGTAACAAGGATGATGACATCATTAGAAATGAAGAAAGGAAATGTTAAATGAAATAATGATCATTTAGCTTGCCAAGTACACAGAGATACACAGACACACACAACTGGTAGGTTATTTAATAATTTTAAAATATGGTTAAAAGATTTAGATTTATTTTGGTTATATTGAGGGGAAATAAACACATCAACAGAATGAATAACTTAGGTAAGATACATAGAAAAGTTGTCCAAGTAAATAGTTTGGTGCCATAAAGATCTTTATATTCAGATCAGGAGGAAAATTCTTTTTTCTAAGACATTTTAGTGTGAAAGGCAAAGTCAAACGCAAAGAAGGATAACACAATAGTTTTTGGACCTTTTTCCTTAACAACAAAACATTTTATCACATGAAGCTAATTTTTTTTTTCCAATTCCCCAATACATGAAAGAAAGAAAATCTAGACTTTTGGGGAAGTATTATGGTTTGGATATGAAGTATCCCCCGAAAAAGCTCACATTAGAAACATGGTATCCAATGTAGCAATGTTCAGAATTAAAATTATTAAATTATGGAGCTAAAATCTAACCAGTGAATTAATCCATTTGATGAATTAATAATGTGATGGACTACATGGGCATGGATGGTGAGTCACTGAGGGTGGGCTCCTGGGGACCATGTTGTCCCTGGCTCCTTTCTCTCCCTCTCTCTGATACCTGGCTATCATGAGCTGATCAGCTTTCCTCTGACAAGCCCTTTGGCCATGACATTTTGCTTTTACCTCAGGCCAGGGCAATGGAGTAGGCTGACCATGGATTGAGTCCCTGAAACTGTAAGTCCAAAATAAACTTTTCCTCATCTAAGTTGTTATTTTCAGATATTTTGGTTACAGAGAACCAAAAAGCTAAAAAACATGGGACATTATCTTAAATTACATTTTTTAATAGAATTTCATTTTCTGTGTGTTTGTGATATTGTTAAGTTTCCATTGTTTGGCACAATTTTATTGTTTGTGCTGGAATGGAAGCATCTCCAAGGAGACTTGATGATTTTAGCTTAGGCCAAAATCATGACTAATAATTTGATATTAATATTTTAATGTCTAGTTTGCTTATTTATTATTTTTATGTGGTGCTGAGGATCAAACCCAGTGCCTCACATGTATGAGGCAAGCGCTTTGCTACTGAGCCACAACCCCAGCCCTAATGCTTAGTTTGTTCATATGATTTTAAACTCATAATCAAGATTGGGTTCAAATTTCATAGTATTGACTGAGGGGAAAAAACTACTGAAAAGAAAAGAAGATACTGTTCATACACCAAAGAGAGATCTGGCTTTCGACCTACAACAGGCATCAGTGGGAACACTGCCAGGAGCAAAGAGAAGAAAGTCCAACTCAAGGAGGTGACCTAAAATCAAGGAAAAAAAAAAGTCATCTTTAGACAAATATTGTTTATCTTCAGACAAATATAGTGAAACCTGCCTTCAGTGTTTCAGGCTACCCAACTGTGAAACTAAAAAGAAAATGCAAAGCCTTAGAGCCATTTGCTTTATTTTTTATTTTAAATATCTTTTTTAGTTGTAGGTGGACATAATACCTTTATTTTATTTATTTACTTATTTTTATGTAGTGCTGAGGGTCAAATCCAGTACCTCACGCGTACCATGCAAGTGCTCTACCACTGAGCTACAACCCCAGCCCCCAGCCATTACTTTAAAAAGTAATAGAGTAACTGTTGGTGATGGACCTGATCCATAGTGGGTGCTGAATTCAGTACAATATGAGCATTATCTCACACAACAAGTAAATGAAATAGGATTTAAGCTTGGGCCTGATATTTTAAAACAAGTGTTTTCTTAATGTTATACCATATATTGATAATGGCATCTATAAGAAAACTACTACTACTGCTGCTGCTGCTGCTGCTACTAATATTTACTAAATTTTAATTGAGTCTAGAAGAGAAATAAGTATAAATACTATTATAATTAATTAAGACAAAACTGATCAATAATTCCATTAATTAGAGATTTTTGTAAATTCTCCAAGGTAGAAGATATGTTTATCCTCTGTCAAAAGTATCAAAGTGGAAACATAAGAGTGTTCTCTGTAGAAATACACTATAATTCTCTACCTAGCTAAAGGAAGAGTATATAATGAATATATATTTCTCTGGTGAAAAATTGAATGGTTCAGGCCCAAGAGGGAGGTGATTTCTCAAGACTCACTTTCAGAGTACAGTCCCCTAAGCCACTGCCCTGTTCTGAGTAGCTTTCTCCATCATTTAGATATTTAAAGCTGAAGGAATCCAGGAAATGCTTCACAGAAGGGCAAACCCGTTCTGCTTCTTCAGCATTTCAATTACCACATAATTGGCTCATTCTGATATGCAGGTCTAAGTGAATCACTGAAACCTAAAGCCAACATGAGGCCTCCTGTCAAAAGGACCAGACTCTTTAAGGACACATGCTACCTTTTGGTTTAAAAACAAACAATTCCTTGAGTTAAATACATATAATCTGTTCTATGTCAAAATGAGTACTTATACCTTTGCTCGCGTCCACAGCTGAGTGAGAAATGGCCAGCCCGCAAATATAACAAGTCCAGCTGTAAGCATATAGCGGTAGAAAAAACTGAGAACCTGGTAATGCATTCCAAAAAGAATGGAAAATGAGGTCATTGAATACCAGTTACATACATATGAAAGAAATCTGGAAATGTAATCTGGTAAATTACTTACTAATACTTCAATTCCCAAGGTACAGATTAACAGGTGCCCAACAAAATGGCTCAGAGGAAAGGTCAATAGTGATGCAACAAGGTCTTGAATAACTTGAAATCTGTTTTAAGAGATTATTTATGAAGAATATTTATACTCTGCATTGAACTAAAAAAGTCAAATAGCAAAAAATTAAAAAAAAACTTTGCACAAATCTAAAAATCAGGAAATTTTCCACTCATAGATTATTTTAAAAGTAAGATAAATTCCAACAGATATATATTTCAATGGCTTTGGCTCATACAATTTGGGTGAAGGGCAATCCACAAGTATTTTGGAAAAAATGTAATTTTGAATTAATTTGAAATGATCACAAAAGTTTGCCTGGTTTCTTTTTTTATTCTTTTTTTTAAACATTTTTTAAAATTGTTGTTGAACCTTTACTTTATTTATTAATTTATTTATATGGGGGGCTGAGAATCAAACCCAGTGCCTCAAACATGCAAGGCAAGTATTCTACCACTACGCCACAATCCCAGCCCAGTTTGCCTGGTTTCTATAAACATTAATGACAATAAATGAGCCTTATCTTATTTAAGTTTAAACACAGGTACATACAATTACAGATGTAATACCAGAAGTAAAATATAATGAACCCACACCTAGGCAATCTTATATTAAAATCTCAATCATCTTCATGAAATAAAAGTAGGTTTTTCCTCACCTAGATAACGGAAAATCCCAATTGTACTTTATGGTTGAGCTAAATAACCTTTTCCAAACTCAATTTAAGATGTCATTAATTGTACAATAATTGTATTTGGGAATTTATAACCATAAAAAATGTATTATATACTCAATAACTTTTATATTTTATTGCTGGCAAGAAAAACTTTTAACATTTGTAGTACATTAAGTGGGTAATTATAAAAGGTCAGTATCATTTACTTTATGACCTTTTTCTGATTGAAAACAATGGCTGCAGAATTTTATCAAACTATTAATAGGAAAGGAAAGGAAATACCAGTCCATGTAGGAAAGGAAAGCTAATACCAGTCAATGATGTTATCTTCATCATTAGGAAATTTATAGGAAAAAAATGTAAAACTCTTGTAAAACATGTTTTCAAAATGTGTTATCTTCATTTAATAATTCAGAGGCATTCTATAGCAGAATAGAATTTTCTTCTTTTTGTTTTTTTGGTACCAGGGATTGAACCCACGGGTGCTTAACCACCGAGCCACATCCCTAGCCCTTTTTTGTATTGTTTTCAATAGTGAATAAGTACAGAGTAAAAAGAGATTATAATGAATTATACAGGGTCTTGCTGAGTTGCTTAGGGCCTTGGTAGGTTACTAAGGCTGGCTTTGAACACGCAATTCCCCTATAGGTGCGCCACTGTGCCTGGCTAGAATAAAATTTTCCACAAGGATAAAAAAACCTTTCAAAAATTATGAAATCAGGGAAAATGACATTAGAAAAAAACTGAACTAAATAAGCATATCCAACAACTCTATCCTTTCAAATGGAGAAGTATGTTCTTTGGTCAATGTCTTTATGCCTATGTTTAAAAATAGTTACTAACCTAAACATTTTAATACTTTTTTTATTTTTATATTTAAAAACTAAAACATTTTTAATACTTCATGTTTTTAAATAATGGAAGAGCTATCAAAGCTAGTCATCAAAAATTAGAATAGTCAGGCCTTGTGGTATACACTGTAATTCCAGCTACTTAGGAGGCTGAAGCAGGAGGATCACAAGTTCGAGGCTAGCCTAAGCAACTAAGGGAGGTTCTGTTTCAAAATAAAAGAAATAAAAAGGGTTGAGATGTAGCTCAGTGATAAAACAACACTTGGTTCAATTCTTAGTACTACAAAAGAAAAAAATTAGAATAAAAATATGCATAGTGTTATGATGTACAGGTAAGGCAATCTTGAGGATATCCTTATTTTAGGTTCTCACCCCCTGGTCAGCTTTAAGGGTGTAGTTTTCTGAGAGGATATTTTGATAAGCCAGACTAAGTTTAAGTTCCACTTTGCTTATGTAAATATAGAAATCCACAAGATCTCCAACATGATTCTGGCTGTCTTTGAACATGAATCAGTGGTTTTACGTAAAAGTGCTTAAAACTCACCTTACATCCTTCCTTTTGAAGCTTTCTAGAATGGTGACAATCCATTTTAAGTCCAACTTGTAAGGAAGTACTATAAAGTACTTAAAGTACTGACAGCACATGTGAATGATAAGGACTAATCTGTCAGTATACCTTACTGTATTAGACTTAACTACAAAGTTTCACTTATCTAGGCTGAAAGGATGAGCAGGAAAAGAGGGGGAGAAATTTATAGGAAAAAAAAATGTAAGACATGAAGATATTCTGGACTCTGAGATAGTGAAACATGTTCAAATATGTTATTTTATGCCCAGTACAATCAATGTTAATTATGTTATTTTTATTCCACATTTTTTCTTATAAAAGATACACAAAAAAGGAAACAGGGTAACTGCTATCTCAGTGTAATAAAGATGAAGCCAAAAGGGAAAGGTAAAATAAACAGAATGTTTATATGCAACATTTATATAGTTATAAATAAAGTGAGAGAGTTTAGAGATTTGAGAATATTATAAATATCTTTGATGATGTATGCCTCAGAAATCTAATGCATTTTAAATGTAGATTTAGCTGTCAATGAAGTGAAAAACAAGGCAGCAAGATAGTTACTTACTCTTTTAGAACTGCATACCATATTGGCACTGGCAACAAACAATATACATAGTAAGTCCAGGGACAGGCTTGAATCAGCAGGAAGAATGTTACTAAAATGCCAATAGCTACAAAACTACATGGCAGAAGATGGCTTGCTTTCTGAAAATCAAACATAATATTGAAACGCTTCCAACAACCTATGCTAATTGATAGGCTTTTAAGAGATTTTATAAAGTGAAGAAAACATTTTACTGTCTTTCAATAGTTCTACAATTAGATGATAAATAAAAGAGCTACATTAAAAAACAAAAGAAAATAATCTGTCATTTGAGGAACATATTATAGAAGAAAAAACTGGATATTTTGGGATTGTTACAGTTAGACAATTCTGAAGTCACAAGTGATCATGGTCCTAAAGTCTGTTTATAATAATAAATTGTTCAAAACTTAACGTATTCTCTCAATTTTATAAATGTTTACAGAAATTTCTGGATAACTCACAAAAGCTTATTTAATCCATAATACATTATAAGACTTAATGTTCATTTAGAACAATGTTTCTATTTATTCAAACTACAATTTGACATGCTACCCAGGCTACTCCACTGCCCAACTACCACAGGTCCTTTCAGTCATATCTACTCTTCCCAACAACCTGCCAAACAAGGGAGTTCCTTCAAAGTATGTCACCATTGATAATCTCCATGGGTCAGGCAGGCCAATGGATGCTCTGGGCCAGTTACATCAATAAGTATAATAAAGACTTTCAGAAGAGTTAAACACAGCTGGAGAGAAGAAGGGGTGGAAAGGAAACATGGTACTCTTCTGCTTCCATTTCATGGTTTTTCTGTTTTGCTGTTTTAGCCAAAGCTAAATGAGGCAACAATAAACAACTACTTTCTGAAAGCAGGGAATTTCAAGGAGGAAAAGGAAGAGATTCTTTTCCTTTTTATAGTTCTTCCCTGCTGCATAAAATGTTATCAAAAACAGGTAAGAATTAAGCATAAACTAGGACATAGTTGTAAAGGGGGGGGGGGCTAACCCACAATATTGTAACTAAGAGTTTGGAGCTGGGTAGATCAGATTTCATACCCTAGCTCCCATACTTTCTCACTGTGGGAATCATAAGTATTAAAGCTTTCTGAGACTTAGTTTTATCCCATCTATAAAATGGGAATAATTTCATACCTACTTAGCAATGCTTATAATGCTTACATGAGATTAAATAAAGAGCTTAACAAAATGCCTAGAATATTACTACTACTTAGTAAATGATGGCTACTGTTATTACTTTTATTTTTATTCTCTTTCCTCTCCTTCTTCTCTTTTGCATTAGTCCCAGGTCATTATAAAAATCTGTTAGTGATAGCACTGGAAAGAGAGAAGTGAGAGACAGTAATGGTCCAAGGGAAAGCAAGAGTAGTCATGGGATGAAATAAGAATATTTGGTTATAAAGCAGAAGACATCTGAACTAGCAAGGGATAAGGAGAAGGTAAGCATATATCAAAATTAAATACAGAATTTAATTAAGGAGACGTAGAAAATTACATTTCAAGGAAAAAAGATTACTCACTGCATTTGCCTATAATAGTAAATAAATCAGAAATGACTCTAGGATCTGGGGAACACTGTCTTGTAGAAGTGACATAAGCTTTAGAGTCACACCTAAATTTAATTCTGATGCTACCATTCTATTTGCTTGTCAATTTGACTAAACCATTTAGCTTGTCTGAAACTGTTCCCTCATCGAACAATGGATGATAATATCTGTTGCAAAGTCATCTCTCATTTTGCTACAGGTGCTCTATACACTTAAAGTTCTTCCAACAAACCATTCTAGCTTACCTCTCTCCGGGCACAGGCTGAGAACATCCTTTTTCTTGTTGGGTTATTCCACCCACTCTTTAAGATTCTTCTTTGGCAATCACCTCTTCTGCAAAGCTTCCCTACACCCCATTCTAATCAGAACACAGCTGCAACTATCTGACATTCTAACTGCTTTCCACACTTCCCTTCAGCTAATGCTATACACTATGATATATTATTCCTCCTATGAAACTGTTGAGGTTGTATCACTTCTCAACACTGTAAACTCTACACTAAAGGGAAATAAAAATATTTTTGCAAACAGAACCAAAGGATTCAAAATACATGAAATGATCTCAACTGTAATGGTCAGTTTTATGTGTCCACTTGACTGGCTATCATCTCCAATTATTCGAACACTATCCTAGCTGTTACTGTAAAAGGTATCTTGAAGCCATGGTTAAAATCCATAATCAATTGACTTTAAGTATTCCAGATTTAGTCTACATAAATGGGTGGGTCTGGTTCAATCAGCTGAAAGACTTTAAGGGTAGAATTGAAGCTTCCCTAAAATACAAATTTCATCCACTGGTTGCAGCTTTAGTTGCTATCTGCTTGTCCAGCCTGCCTTCCTGATAGCCTGACCTATGGATTTAGGACTTAGTTAACCAATCCCCACAATTGAAAAGCCACCTCCTACATTAAATGCTTAATATATATTTCCTACTGATCTCCCAATTTTCCACTTAAGTGAAAATGTTATAGTTCAGCATTTAAAGCCTTTGACTTCCTTGGCCTGTACTGTCAGTATATCTCTTATCAGTCACTTGAACAAACCTACTACATTCTACCCAAATTTATTTTGAAGTTACTATAGCGTTGAAACAATGAGAATTTAAGTGTTAGAAAATATGAGTTTTGTCATTTAGAACACTCAGGACAGTCTTGGGTAGTAGGGCTCAATAAAAACTTACCATCCCCAGCATAATAGTCCATTTTCCCAGCTTTGCCTATTTTCATCATTCAATTTGCTTTAATTCTCATCCTCTCCCTACAGTCTATTAAACTTTTACCAAGACTTACTTCTTCCTTGCTATCATCACCTTAGTTAAAGTGAGTTCACCTTTATTTAAAATGATAATCTTAACAGGAAAGACAGTAGAATGAAATGGACATAACTTTCTTATGTTCACATATGAATATATGACCTGGTAAAACTCTACATCATGTACAACCACAAGAATGGGATCCTAATTAGAATAAGTTATACTCCATGTATGTATAATATGTCAAAATATACTCCTCTGTCATGGGTATCTAAAAAGAACAAATTAAGAAATGACAGTCTTTATATCATCTCACTTAACTTATATTAAGGTTGTTTTTTGTAATGGAGTATAGTGTACCAATATCTGGTAAGTTGGTTATGCGTGCACATATCTTACCTACTTAATTCTAAGATCCTTAATGTCAAAATCTGAACTATGTATCTCTTTGCATAGTCCACATATTATCTAGCATTGTACTATATACTCAATGAATATTGGATACATTCTCCAGATGAATAAAGAACTATCAGGTATAAATCTTGCTGACATATCAATGTGAAAACATCATTTCCTTTCCCAAGGACCTGAACATCAGGATAAAGATAAAAAGCAATATTTGGCACAAAACCGTGTGGGATTAAAATCTTAGTTCTTCACATTATAGCTGAGTGGTCTTTAGCAATGCTAGTCACTTAATTACCCTCAGCTTCAGGTTCTTCTTTTGTAAACAGAAATTATAATGTTTACCTTAGCACTGTTATGAGTCTTGGTTAGTAGAATATATTTAAAGTACCCAGTAGACTGTCTAGATATACCCATTACTAAAACACAGTAATTTCTGTGTTTTTTCCTACCATGCACAGGAAATTATTCCTATTTTACTCAACATCACATATATTCAAATAATTAAAATTACTTGCGGGAAATTATATAAGATACGCAAGCATTGTGACAAATTGAAATAAACACTAATGTTCTGCCCTCTATTACAGAAAAATAAAATGTAAAATTAGAAAAGTTATCATTGGAAATGTTTGCAGACTACTATTATCAAAAATATAACATGAAAATATATTACTCTTTAGAGGATTTGGGCACTGTAATTATTATTAGAATGAAGAAAAGGAAATATAAGTGGCATATTTTCACTGGTAAATCCTGGTTAGCAATTTATTTTAAATAAGAGAAGTGTTTCAATGCAGTAAAACTATACATGTAGTATAATATTTTCTGTGTTTAAAGAGGTTTTTTAAATGTTTTTCATTGAAATTACAGTAAACTAGGGTACATTCTTAAAATAAACAGAAAGTTCTATTAGAATTTGGTATTTTGAATAATTTCAGAAAGTTGAAGGAGAAATAAATTACAGAAAAATATACATTACTCAGAAATATTTGGAGCAAGTGATCATAAATTTTCAGCTTACAGAAAATTACAGAAAAATATACATTACTCAGAAATATTTGGAGCAAGTGATCATAAATTTTCAGCTCCTAAACTGTTAATAGCAGATAAGGTTAATTACATTGCTTTGAAGTAGTTTTCTGATTACCTATACTGGAAAGATATAAAATACTTATATTAAATAGTTACAAAAAAGAGCAGAAATCAACATCATTAACTATAGAATTTAAATTATTTATGTAGATTATAGCCTTCATATGTTACAGGACCAATATTAATACATCTTCTTACCAAATAAAGAACTAGAGATAACAAAAGAGATCCAATATACCAATACAAACAAAGAAAAATAAAGAGTTGACTTAGCACAAAGACTTACACATTATATGAACTCACTACACATAATTTGGTTAAATTTCTTTCGTTAGTGATTGTTATACCATCATGTAAATCTTCATTATATTTTCTGAACCTACCTTAACTTCTTTACTAATACTTCTTGTTAGGTTGGAATGAGACTTGATGATCAGCAAAGAAACATAAGAAGTCCAACCCACAAAACCAATAGCAACACTGATGCCCAAGAAGAATCTGTCATAAGTGTGATAATAGGACAATCCTTTTAATGCAAGATGAATCAGTTCTGTGCAAAGGGAAACCTATAGAGGAAAAAAAACATATAACTTGCACCTGGAAAGAATAAGAAAATCTAAATTTCAAAGAAAGAAAAAAAGTTTCTAACAGCTAAACCACTATAGTAAATCAGAGTGAGCTTATAGATGACAAATTTAAGAATAGATTTTGTCTAAGAATATTCTTGCAAGTACAAAAAAAATTCCAGAATACAATTAACTTTTAAATCTTGATGAAAAGGGGCATTTTAATGTAAATCATTTAAGATATATATGTAGTATTCTAAAATAATTCTTTTTGCAGAAATGATCTTCAGATGACACATAGAAGAAATGAAGGTTCTCTACTAAAGGTGCCAAATAATGGAGATTCCCACAATGTGTGAATGTATATATGTGTGCATGTACACCCCCACACATCCCTTTATGTCTTTTCATATCAAATGACTCAAGACCATTATAAAACATCACTAAAATAGCTTACTATGGCAGAGGAAAAGAAAAGCTTATCATTTAAAATCACAATAAAAACAAACATTGGAAATGCATGGTTTCCAATTACTTGGGCACTTTTATAAAATGAAAACAGAATTCTTTCTTACTTTAAAAGTATATGAACATTTAATTAAAAAAACTAAAGAAAAACATGGGGAAGGAGTTGGGAAGAGTCAAAACTTCAGTATGAATCATTAGATCTTCATTTTTTTTTTTTTCCTGGCACTGGGGATTGAACCCAGGAACTCAAACATTCAGGGTAAGTGCTCTATCACTAAGTTACAGCCCAGTCCTTTTTCACTTTATTTGTCCAGGCTGATCTCAAACTTGCCATCTCTGTCTCAGGCTCCTGAGTAGCTGGAATTTGAGCCTCGCACCCAGCATTATTAGACTTCTGATAGTGCAATGACACATGCATGGCATTCTAAAATATTTTACATAAGAAAGTGACAGTAACTTGAAATTTATTTTCTCATTTTAAAAAATGGGAATAAGGTTCATTTCTAATGCTAAGTCAGTAAAGTGCGCCCATAATATTATCTGAAATAAAGAGAAGTATGTCCATGGCCAAAGCAGATCCTCAGGAAAGTATCCTGGCCTGCCCAATGTGCTGCTGCTCTTCATCACCATACCTTGCCCTTCCCCAACTCTGAAATGCTAATCAGCTATTTATGTCCACAACACCTGGATACTTTACTTACCGCTTCATCAAACTTTCCCTGTTTTATGTACAATCTTGCTTTTCTTAAAATGTCTACCTGTTTAGAATCAGAGAGCAACCTACAAAAGAAAAAGAATACGTTTAAAATGTTTTCTCATTTCAGTTACATTTGCTCTTGACTTTTATTTTCACTTGAAAAAAAAAGGATAGTGAAAATTGAGAAAACAAAAAACAAAACAAAGCAAAAATGCAAGAAAGAAATCTTAAACTAAATTGTATTACTTCTGGCTGTTTGAACTCTTCTAAGAAATAGCTTATAGCTAGATCTAGTTTTCTTGACCCAAAGTTTTAACTATAAAACTACACTATGAAAATCACATAAGCCAACTTTATGAAGAAATGTTAAGACCCTGACAAAGATATTCTGGTTAAATCAAAGTAATTAATGGAATACAGAGTAAATGGCATAAGTTCTATCACTAAGCCCTCATGTGTTTATGGCAGACATGAAACACAAGGCAGGACCATCAATGCATTTTTCGCTCCCAACCCAGACAGAACCTAACCAACAATGCAAGTCAGTGAATAACCCGAACTTATTATACTATGCAATATATGGGGAAATACTAAAATATACAGCATTGCCTGAAACTATAGAAACTGAGGAAACATAATAATGAAACAAGTATGTACATTTAAACACAAAATTGCAATACAGAGCTTAACTAAACCTACACTCCTAAACTTAATATATTAATGTTTAAAAATTATAGGAAGTAAATATTTTAAGCAATCATTACTAGTTTCAGGTGGGAGGGTCAGACACTTATTTCAGAATCTGAGATTCTTGTCTAGAAAACGCACACCAAGGGGGTAGAGAGAGAAGAGGGGAGGGGAGGGGAGGGGAGGGGGGATAGTAGAGGATAGGAAAGGCAGCAGAATACAACAGACACTAGTATGGCAATATGTAAATCAATGGATGTGTAACTGATGTGATTCTGCAATCTGTATACGGGGTAAAAATGGGAGTTCATAACCCACTTGAATCAAAGTGTGAAATATGATATATCAAGAACTATGTAATGTTCTGAACAACCAACAATAAAAATTTTAAAAAAAAGAAAATGCACACCATTTAAAATTTTATGTTTTTTCAGAAAATTTATTAATCTTAGGTGCCTATCTATTACTTCCCTTAGAGTTTTATGGGAGACTCTGATAAAGAATCTGTGCCTATTTCTAAGAGCTATCAGATAGTCCAATCCAATCAGCAGGTTCTCATTTTTTAGACTCCAGGAAAATTCTCCTCCCCGCTTATATTATTGGAAATTGGAATGAAAAAGTACCAAGAAGCAGGAATACATGAAAGAAGAAAAATCGACTTCAAAATGTTGCCTTGATCCATTCTCTATCCCTTCAGACACCAAACATCGTTTGGGAATATTTTCCTGGAAGTTTTAGAAATTAAATTACTGAGCCAAAGTGAACAGACATTTTTTGAAGATGCTAAGTTGAATTTCCCAAATTTCTAAAAAAGACTTCTAGTTGATCTTTTTCCTTTTGCTTTGATCCACTCAGATTCTTAAATTACCGAGTACACCATCAACTTCCTTGTAACTGATACAGGCTTATTGTCTATTTCATCAATTCTGATCTTGCTAGACTATTGATGACACTCTCCTTCTATTCAACTTAATTTCCCATTATCCAAAATGTATACCATCTGCTAAATAAGGTTAAACTCTTTGTTCTTCATCTATCATGTATTTACATCTGAGTTCTTACTCACAAAGATCTTCTCTGCTTTCCAAAATCAAATCTTCATCATTCATTATGGTCCATTCCAAATCTCACCTCATACCACTAACACTTTTGTGTGGTCTAATGATCAGTTTATTTTCTTTCAACTAAATTAGAACCTCTACATGGATCAAGATAATAATATTCATTAATTTGCCCAGTAATACTTAGCCAAGTGCTAAGCACATACAATAAATCAATAAATCTTAATTGGTTAATATGCTATCAAAATTCTGTAGACCTAAGAAAGGAAAAAAGTAAGAGAATGGAATACATTGCCATTCTTAAAGTATCTAAGGATTTGCTAAATTAAATAAAAAGATGAAAAAGAAGATTTTCTGAAACCAATTACTTATGCTAACTTAAGAGGCCTTCTCAAGTATTAAGAATGAAAGAAGAAACATTTATGCTACATTATATTAAGAGTACTCACATAAAGAAACAAGTCAGGCTAATTTATAATTTTTCATAAATGGACTATTCATAAATCTTGAGACATATCAAAATAGACACACCAAAAGCCTGCATTATATCTGAAAATCATCAAAATGTTCTGTATAAACCTCACTATGGCCCCATGACACTTAAGACTCATAAAATTGTCCCCAATATAAATTTTTTAAAGTTTCATATCAAGTTGAGAAGGGATATGAAATAAATATTTTTATTTATAACATATTTTAAACATAAAGAACTTTTTGAAAAACAAATTCCAGAATATAAAGTAAAACATAAATATTTTTGTAATAAAGAAAACAAACAAAATAATAATAAGTAAAGGGAACTGGGAGGGGAGTAGTGAAAAGAATATCACGTACAAATGAAAATAAATAAGGGAGCTCTGATACATAATTGTGAATAAATCTTGAAAGCCACATGAATAGAAAAAAAAATTGCAAAAAAACTGTATTTTAAAAATAGGGATTCAACTATGTCACATCATTTAATATCCTATTTTTAAAAAGAATCTAAAGAAACATGGCAAAGTATTAACCTCTGTTATGGGTAGAAGAATTTTTGTTATAATCTATATTCTTTTCAACAAGCTTGAAATATTTCTTAATTAAATCTTAAAATATGTTAATAAGGGATATGTTCATACACATAAACATGCACACATGAGATATATTGGCAATGCAAAATAAACTGGAATTTACCTTCAGAGAAAAAAACAACTATGTAAGATTGGGATATGAGAGGAAAGGTAAATTTTTCTTGTTATGCAATTTTTATTGTGTGCACATATTATTTTTCATGAATATTTTACCAACCAGTTTTTTAAAATAAAATATTTAAAACACTAAAATTTAGTCATAGCTTCTGGCTATAACAGAGAAGCTTTGGCATATCAACACTCTCACTAGGACAACTAGAAAGCCTAATAAAATAAATTAAATATCAATCTGAAAGTACTAAGACAATTAAGAAACGAAAGGCTAACATCCTAAAGGGAAAGAAACCATAAAGAAGGAACCCAACTTTCTAATCAAGACATCTGCCATTTGTATCTTGGCCTAATGCAAAAGGCTGAGAATTTGGGCATATAGATGCAGCCCAGAGGTAAATAATACAATAGAGGCTTTGGCAATCTTGCATAACTGGAGTGATAAAAAATAAAGTTTGTAGCTGCCAATGCAGGCAGGAATTGGGACCTAAAAGGCAAGAAAAATAAGAAAACAATTCTGGGTTTCAAAAAAATAGATCTCCTAGAATTATTTTCTAGAAGAATTACTTAAACAATTTTAATAGATTCTGAGGTGACGTGGGGATTTGTTGTTTGTTTGTTTGGTAATGGTGTGCTTGGAACCAGTGGCCTCACACAATTCTAAGCCAGTGCCCTTCCATTGAGCTACATCCCCAGCAAAAGAAGTCAGGTGAAAATGAGAATATACTGTGTGAATATAAAGCTCAGAAATAGGGATAACTACTTGATGGTATTTATAAATCAAGGTTTAGATCTGGAGGAGGCATAAAAGAAACTTGGAGGTAGAATATTGATGTATTTTTTGATATAGATGCTGGTTACAAGAGTGTATATTTTGTACAAATCCACACTTTAAACTTAAAATTTATGTACTTTGTTCACATGCTTTAATAAAATTTACATTAAAATTTGATCAGTTTTGAAACAGGCTAGACAGAAGGAAGATAAGCCATTTTCTTTCACATACTGTAATGAAGAGACTAAGGTAATACTGAGAACGATTTAAAGTACAATTGAAAGTCAGAGGTATTTTTGAGGAAAAAAATGGCTACAATGACAGCCAACAGTGCCATCTCAGCTTGAGGAAGTTCTTTCAGTAAGTTTCACAGAGAGGACACAGTTCCTTGTGCCTAGACCTCCTCAGAATTCAACCATCAATCCATAAAGGTCAAAATGTCCACTCTAAATCTATTAATAGACACTTTACCAAATCCAAGCACTTTATCATTTTATTATTAAAAGTTATGCCTGATGCACAGTATTTTATTATATATATTGAATATAACACATAGATTATTTGTTCCATGGTATAGATAAAGTATCTACTTCTCAAAGTCACAACTTTTAGGGATAATTCTATTTATTTGAATGGATAGTCAGAAATTTTTCAATCTAAAATTCCTAGATGGCACATAAAAGTTAAATTACTTAAAAACTATGTATTATTCTTATTTCAACTAATACTCTTAGAATTCAATAACAGACTTTTTATCATTTTCCTCTTAATGAATACATCTGCTTAGCACTTCCTTGCTTCTAGATTGATGGCACAAAACAGTAACATGGACATTTGGAGAGAATTCAGAATAGTAGCAATTAAAGGGCTGAAAATTAACTTTCTTTAAGGGAAAGCTGAAGACACCACCTAAACTAATACAGGAAAGAGAAGGTTTCAGGAATAAAAATATATTCTCAGATGCTAATAAGGAAGAAATTGATCACCTGTTCTACCTTTTGGAAAGTGAACTTGGTCTAAGAATTGTTGTTCAGAGACTGTTTTCATTTTTAAAAAGCAGTTTAAACATTGACATTTAAGAGTTAGACAATGATATACTAAATTAATTTCACTCTATATCTGTGCTTCTACTTTTCCTGAAGTAATACAAGTTTTAGATATGATGTCATATAATGATAAATTATTCATCTACACTTTAAATAAAGCCTCTGGAATATTTGCAGCATAATTAGCTCTCATGCCCTTATAAAAAAATAAGGCAGTGATGGAATACACATTTTTTATGCAGAGAATAACAAAAAAACCTTAATAATTGCTGAGTGATAAAAATATTCTGTAAGATGGAGGACACTGTGGTAAACAAACAAACTGTCCTGGATGAAAGAAAAAGCACATTACAAACTAAACGGCAGAAAAGCCTATCATAATATTAATTTATTGATAAAGACTTTCCAAGAAAATTTCCTTTTATTCCATAAGCCAAATGGAGTTTCCAAAATCAGGATGAAAATAAGAGTTAGAGGGATATTTGAAAGCAAGCAAATTTAACAAGAAATATGATAATATGACATTATTCAAATCTATTCAGTTTTTCAGTTTTAGATATTAAGAAGGGAGAGTGAGATTGTAAGGGATAACTAAAAAATTTTTAACTGAGTGTCCTACGTTAGCATGAGTTGGGTGGTGAGATTTGAGATAAGAAAGGACACTTGAATGGAGACAGCAGGAAACTTGGAAGGACACAGAACCTAACGTTTTGTTGCACACTGAAATTCATCACATTTGGGCCTGGGCTGTGGCTCAGTGGTAGATGGCTCGCCTAGCACATGCAAGGCACTGGGTTCGATACTCAGCACCACATAAAAATAAATAAATAAAATAAAGGTATTGTGTCCAACTACAACTAAAAAATAAATATTTTTTAAAAATTCATCACATCTTTTGTGACTATAAAAATGGGGTGGGGATGGGAGGAGTAAGCCAAAACTCTAGAAAAAGATTTTTCAAATTATCTTCTAAACTAAGTAGGAACTCTAACACATGGAATGTTATAGAGATTTAAGCATTCAAAAAAACATTATTTCCATAAGGTTCAGGGTACAGTTCAATAGAAATGTATAGCTCAGTAGAACAGTACTTGCTGAGCATGCATGACATCCTCTGTTTGATCCCACAATTGCAAACAAAAAATTTTTTACAAAGTTATGATATAAAACTTGCTGGCTTATCTCACTAACAATTATTTATTCAGAGACAGAATAAGTTCTTCCCATGAATATTACTGTCCACATTATGATGTAAATATTATATTATTTACTGTCACTAAGATCAGACTTTAATAAAATGTGTTTATATTTATTTTGGTACCTGGGATTGAACCCAGGGGTTCTTGACTCCTGAGCCACATTCCAGGTCTTTTTATGGTGGTTTATTTATTGTTTGTTTGTTTTGTTACAGGGTCTCACTAAGTTTCTTAGGGCCTTGCTAAGTTGCTGAGGCTGGCTTTGAATATAAGATTTCATTGAGCTTATGTTTCAGCCTCCCGAGTCTCTAGAACTATAGGTGTGCCTGGCTAAGGAAAATTACTAAGTATATCACAGCAAAATCAGCTATGGTAGACTGACATTCTAAAGACCAAACATTCCACAAAACTGTACTGACACTAATTTACTTACTGAACTACTAATGTATATGAGACCTAAGTATGCTTTTAAAAAATTTATCAAATTTGATTAATTTACTAAAAAAAAAACCTGATAGCCCTGCCTTAAAAACATAATTTACTGTTTAGTATAGCATTTGAGACAGAAGAAATAATGAAAAATAGCACAGTTAGGCGTTAGAATATCTGGGTTCAAGTTCCAGTTCTACATCTTACTAGCAGTGACCAAGGACTGGGAGGACTCAGTTTTATCACCCATGTGGTAAAGAAAATCTCGTTTCATTCAATTAGCTGGTTTCTCTGAATGGTCTCTGTAAAATGCAAATCTGACCATGCCTTAAAATACATTATTTTAAGAACAAAGTACAACCCTTCATCTGCCCACCAGGACAACTCTGGCCCCCACTTAATGTTCTCTTTTGCTCTTCCTACATTCCTTCAAATGCCAAACATAAGTTTAGTGAATTCTTCTCCAATCTTTGAACATTTTGTTGTGTTTTCCCATAGTCTTGTGTCCCACAAACAAGTCTATGTTCCAAAGAGGCAAAAGTATATTTCTTTTCTTTACTTTTGCCAGGTGCAGTGGTGCATACCTGTGATCCCAGCAACTCAGGAGGCTAAGGCAGGATGATCTCCAGTTTGAGGTCAGCCTTGGCAATTCAGCCAGGCCTTAAGCAACTTAGAGAGACCTGTCTCAAAAGAAAAAATAAAAAGGGCTGGGGATGCAGCTCAGTGGTAAAGTACCCACTTTAAAAATTCCCAGTACTCGACCTCCAAAAAAAATCCACACAAAAACTTGACTTCTCTTTATGCATTTTCACATAGGATATGTTCCAAAAAACTAGGAACTACAGAAATGCTTCCCTTAAAAAAAGTTTTCTCTATCAAAATACATATAATTTCTAATAATTGATAAATTAAAATTAGTAAAAAACTAAAATTACAGACCACAAATCTTACTCATGTTGCATTTTTGGTTCAATTTCCTTCTTTCTCTCACTAATTTTTTTTTTTTATTGGTTGTTCAAAACATTACAAAGCTCTTGACATATCATATTTCATATATTTGATTCAAGTGGGTTTTGAACTCCCAATTTTACCCCAAATACAGATTGCAGAATCACGTCGGTTACACATCTACATTTTTACATAATGCCCTATTAGTAACTGTTGTACTCTGCTACCTTTCCTATCCTCTACT
>NW_025999990.1:7903781-7934280 GCF_001458135.2 Marmota marmota marmota | reverse complement strand
CCTGGCATAAGCAAGTTCTTGGGATTATACAAACTGCTGCTTCTGTTTCCAGTCCAGATTTCTAGAAATTAAACCCTGCGGCCGTCGCCTCTTCCCTGGGGCCACGCTCAGGGGCGCCGCGCTCGTCCGCGACCATAGCTGCGCCAAATAACCGGTGCCCAGCCCCCAGGGCCCAAGCGGCTGCCGCCGCGGCTCTCCGGCTCCCTCTTCTGAAGCACGGGTCCCCTCGCAGGGGCATGCAGAACGACCCCAGAGCAGGCTCTGCCCGAGGGTGCAGTGGCGAACAGGGGACCCAGGCGCTCAAGGCTGCGGTCCAGCCTTTGGAGGACAGGGCTCGGCAGGCAGCCCAGCTCCAACCTCTAGGTGCGGCTGCCGGACAATGTAGCCATAGCCATCAAGACAGCCGGCAGAAAACAAATGGCGGCACCCGCGGAGTGGATTTTCGGCACAGAAACTGCAGCCCAGCCAACGATCCCAATCCACAAACTCTCCCTGTATAAAAAATATTAAAAAAAAAAAAAAAAAAAAAGGCGGGGCGCACTGAACTTTCTTTGCCTAGGGTACTTACAATCCACTGCTGATTACACATTCACCTTTTCTGCCCAGAGCGAAGCGAAAGAGGAACTCTCTCACTAGTTTTTAATGTAGTTGTAATACACCAAATGTTAACTTCATAACTTGTATTTTATGATTTTGTTAAAAACATACTAAGACATATTATACCTGAAAACAGAATGTTTAGTGGTTATTTTACAGCCTATATAGTACATACATTACTGTTATTCAATTATATGGTTCAATTATATGTATGACGATTAGTGAGGTTAAGTTTTATAACTTATTCTATTATAAATTTTTGAGCAAAGGCCTTAAAATGGATGTTTAATAAAGCTGTAGAATTAAAATTGCTTTAACTATTTTAAAATAGGATAAACCCACCTTTCTGATAATCATGTTATAACCTGGATTAATTTGATCCAATCATGGTATAAATCATATAATGGTGAAATCATTCTTTATAATAAATGCTTAATTTAATCTCAAATTAAAGATGATTAATAAAGTCCATCTTTATATAATTATACAATAGAATGATGGACTAATTGTACTTACGAATGTTCCCTAGTAAGATTTTTTTTTTTTTTAAGAGAGAGAGAGAATTTTTTACTATTTATTTTTTTAGTTTTTGGTGGACACAACATCTTTGTTTGTATGTGGTGCTGAGGATCGAACCCAGGCTGCACGCATGCCAGGCGAGCGCGCTACCGCTTGAGCCACATCCTCAGCCCGTAAGATTCTTTTTGTTCATTTATTTTGTGGTGCTAAGGATTAAACCCAGAGCCCTGGAGGCAGGCACTCTACCACTGAATTATACCCCTACCCCAAAAAGATACTAATATTCTTGAGTATTTAAAAAAATCAATTTTTTTTTTAAAAATGTTTTATTCCCATGATAAAAAACTAAGAAAGAATGGTTTAGAAAATCTAAATTTTATATATATATTTTTTTCTTTTTATTTTCTTTCTTTTTTTTTTCCTTTTTTTTTTTTTTTTGGCAGTATTAGGGATTGAACCCAGGGGTAGTCTACCACTGAGCTAGTCCTTTATTACTGTTATTTTAAATTTTGAGACAGGGTCTTAATAGGTTGCCAAGGCTGGCCTTGAACTTGACATCCTTCTGCTTTAGCCTCCCTAGTCACTGAAATTATAGACTTGGGCCACCAAGCCTGGCTTTTAATAACAATTCTTAAACATAAAGATGTTACAAAATTTGTAGAACTTACTAGTTGGTGATTACTAATACACATACAAATATACACACATGTGTAGATATATTTATTTATTTGTAGTTGTTGTTTATTTTTGAGACAGTGTCATGCTATGTTGCCCAGGTTGGCCCTCAACTCCTGGGCTTAAGCGATCCTCTTGCCTCAACTTCCTAAGTAGATGGGGCTACAAGTGCACACCACAACATCCAGCAAGAACTATATATTTTTAAAGTTTGCAATTAAAATAGTATGAGAAGCTTCAGCAACAGCAAGGTCCTAAGTAACTGAGACCTTGTCTCTAAATAAAATACAAAATAGGGCTTGGGATGTGGCTCATTGGTTGAGTTCCCCTGAGTTCAATCCCCAATACCTCCCTCTGACCAAAAAAAAAAAAATAGTATGAGAAGGAGTGGGAGTACAGCTCAGTGACAGAACACTTGCCTAGCACACATGAGGCCCTGGGTTTGATCCCAACGACAACAGCAACAACAACAAATCGTTATACTGTTCACAACATCACAATAAAACTTTTAAAATTTCCTTATTTCAAAATTTGTGGAGATGGGAGGTGGGTAGTAGATTTGATTATTTTCTTCCTCTCTCATTCTATAATATATTTGTTAATCTTGTGGCAAAATGAGGGAGAGAAATCATCTCCTGAAAGCCAGCCAGGTGGAATGCCCAAAGAACTCCTAAGTGATTAGACTACAGAGCTAGAAACAATTAAAATCACTGGGCCACACAAGGTTTTACATTTAAAAAAGGAATTTTGGAACAGATGGGGTCCATAAGAGATCACCAAGAGAAAAAAGTGACAATTCAAGAATCACTGCATAGATAATCCTTAGAAAACACTGTGTGGCTCAGGGTACAGCTGAAGGCTCACATGTGGCCTTTGAGATAAAAAAGACAGGGAGAAGAGCTCATTCAGGCCAACACGGGAAAGAATTCCCCTTGGTTTTGGGGTCCTGAGTCATTAAAATAGCTTAGTAAAAATTTTAAATATGCACTAAATTCTACAAACCCCATTATTTCTAGCTAAATCCTTCTGCCTCAGTCTCTTGAGGTAGCTTACAGCATGTTCACCATCCCCAGCAAGTTTACTGAGTTCATACAGTAATTTTCAAATAAAAGATATCAGACGTTCTTGCTTCTGTTAGTTAGATACATCTCTTTCTTAATTCCATTTTCCCCCTAAAAATTGTCTCTAAGAGACCTTTTGATATTTTTATCATTTCATGCTTTTTTTTCTTTTAATTATTTTCCTTATCTTATTTTGGGATCTACAGTGTGTACTTTTGGAATATAAAAATGTTTTTCTTTCCTTTTTTAAGGTACTTTCACATTTACACAAACCTTTTATGCTTTTCCTAGTCATTTAGCTCCACCTGCTGGTCATGCCTTAGCATACCATTAGAGTCCACAGGACCCAATTTGAGGTTCTTTTCTATTTGTTAGAACAAATATTTCAAGACTTTTATTCTTTTTAGTGATATAATATGTAAGATATAATAAAGAAATTTTACTTATTTTAAAAAATAAGATACAATAGCATATGAAATTACCATATGTATCTACTGGATCCTTCTATAAATCTAAGATAGATAATCTTAGTGTTCTTATTTATTTTTCCTGCATCTTAAAACACTTGCTATTTCATTTCTTAGAAATTATTTCAATATTTGGACTGGGGCTGTAGCTCAGTGGTAGAGCACTTGCCTTGCACGTGTGTGATGCACCGGGTTGGATCCTCAGCACCACATAAAAATAAATAAAGATAGTGTGTCTATCTATAACTAAAAATAAAATTTAAAAAAAGAAATTATTTCAATATTCATCAAATGTTCATAACTATGCTAGAAAGGACCAAACAAGGTAATAGCAGAAATACTATTACACTAAAATCTAGTAATGCTGATAAAATTAATCACGTAAGTAAAACCAATTTCGGATGTTAATATTGTAAGACAAATTTTCTTAAATTTAAGAACAGATGAGGGCTGGGGTTGTGCGGTACAGCGCTTGCCTAGCATGTGCGAGGCCCTGGGTTTGATCCTCAGCACCACATAACAATAAATAAAATAAAGGTAATGTGTCCAATTACAACTAAAAAATAAATATTTTTTAAAAAAAGAACAGATGAAAGAACAGCAATTTTCTAAGAACAAAAAGAAGTATGGGTGGGCTGGGGATGTAGATATCCAATAAAAGAGTGCTTGCTTAGCATTCATAGAGTCCTGAATTCTATCCCCAGCACTGCAAAAACAAATAAAAAGAAGTACAGTATTCATTCAAGAAGAAAAGATTTCTTTACACAATGGTTTGTGACAAGAACATGTGTTGTTTTTCTGAAAGAATGTGTCACAACAGTATCACTTCATCTTGTTTATTTCTGGGCCCACATTTACTTGACAAAGTCAGAGTAAGGGAAAGGGATTGGGAATGGGAAAAACAGTATAATGAATTGGACTGAACTTTCTTTTGTTCATACATGAACACACGACCACTGTTACTCCACATCATATACAAGTACAAAAATGGGAAGTTATACTCCATGTACATACGTTATGTCAAAATACATTCTACTATCATGTATAACTAAAAAGGACAAATAAAAAAAATTTTAAAAATAGGCAAGACAACCAGTTGAACAGAATAGAAAACACAGAGACAAATCCACATACCTACTACAGCCATCTGATATTTGACAAAAGTGCCAAAAATATATCTTGGAGAAAATATAGCTTTTTAAACAAATCATGCTAGGAAAACTGGGAAACTATATGTAGAAAAATGAAATTAGATCTCTCTCCCTCACAATGCACAAAACTCAAATCAAAATCTATCAAAGACTTAGTAATTAGATTAGAAATGGCAAATGCTAGAAGACAACAGAGGGTCAACACTCCATCATACAGGTGCTAGTTCTGACTTCCTTAACTGACTTCCCCAAAGCACAAGAAGTAAAACCAAGAATCAATAGACGGGATGCCATCAAACTAAAAAGCTTCTGTACAGCAAAGGATATGATTAAGAGTGTGAAGAGAAAGCCTATAAAATGGGAGAAAATCTTGGTTAGCTACTCTTCCAATAGGAAATTAATATCTAGAATATTCAAAGAACTCAAAAAACTTAACACTAAAAACATAAATAACCCAAACAATAAATGGCAAAAGAATTAAATAGAACATTCTCAAAAGAAACACAAACAGCCGACAAAAATATGGAAAAATGTTCACCATTTTTAGGAATCAGGGAAATGCAAATGAAAACCACACTAAGATTTCGTCTCACTCCAGTCAGCATGGCAATGATTAAGAATATGAACAACAATAAATGCTGATGAGGTTGTGTGAGAAAAAGTACACTTGTACACTGTTGGTAAGACTGCAGACTAGTACAACCATCTGGAGAGCAATATGGAGATTCCTCAAATGAATAGGGATAAAATCACCAAATGACCCAGCTATCCCACTGTTTGGTATTTTCCTAGAAGAGCTAAAATTGGCACACTACAGTGATAGTCACCTCAATGTTTATAACAGCACAATCCACAATAGCTAAATTATGGAATCAACCTGGATACCTGTCAATAGATAAATGAATTATGAAACTATGATACACACACACACACACATGCACACACAAAATGGAGTTCTGCTCAGCCACTTCATTCAGAAAAGAATAAAATTATAGCATTTGCCAGTAAACGGATAGAAATGGAGAATATCATACTAAGCAAAATAAGCCAAACAGAAAGTCAAAGATTAAATATTTTCTCTTAAATGTGAAAGCTAGATTAAAATAAAGGAAAGGGGGAGGGAGGGACAGGATAATACAAAGAACTAATCAAATATAAATTAATAGAGGAGCGAAAGGAAGTCAAGTAGAGTATAGGAAGGACAATGGGAGAGGGAAAGGAGGTTGGGAAGGAAAAGGAGGGAGATCATGAACTGATATTAATTTCCAGGTGTGTATGAGTTTGTTGGGATGAACCCAACTATTACATATAACTATAAATCTCTAATTTTTAAAAAAAAGTTAGAAAAAGCATTATCAAAGCAATATATGCATATAATTTTAAAAATCAAACAGTTCAAAAGGGCACCATGACAATCAATCAATAAATTCCTGCTTCATTCTTCTCATTTCTCAATTTGCCAAACTGGACACAAAACTTTCCACATGTGTTTATATTTAGTTATTCTGGTAGTTAACAATACTTTTCTCATAAGTTTTCCTTAGTATTTCTTTGCTTGTTGACCTGAGGCACTTTCTGTTGACTCCTGACTATTTCCAGCCTTTCTCCTCTCTCAACAAAGCCATCTCACCATTTTAACCTACTTGTTGGTTATCTTGGTTACTTTAATAATATTAAAACCTATATTTTATTCTCTTAATCACAGGAAGAATTCTCCACTTGCTGATTTATGAGGATGGTAGCACCACTGTCACTTTGCGTACATTTCTTTTCCCCTCTGCCTCCCAAACTTTTAACTGCCTTTGTATATTGTCAAGGTTGCTAACATTTGCATTCTATTCTGTAATCATTTCTTCCATGCTTTAACTAAAGATCACTCTGAAAGCTGAAAACCAATATGTACATAAGTATGACTAATATTTAAATACAATTCAGTGAATAGCAAAGTTTTATGCTGTGATTAGATTTTTCTCATTTATTTCTTAAAAGGCTTCACCCATAAGCAAGGTGGAATTCCCTTTGTCCTACTAACAGCAATTGCTCAAAATCATGGCACAACCTAGAGTGCTTCATATTTGAAACATGCTTACTTTTTTTCTAGTTTGAAATATTTCATTTTCCCCTAAAATTTCTGTCACTGCTGTTTTTAAAAAGAGTGGGGAATTAAGAAGTGTATTCTTCCCATGCAACCAACCTGTTGCTAATCTCCCCCTCCTTTTTGCTCAATCCATCTATTACTTAAAATACATTTCATTTAGCTTCAGGCCTACTCAGTTCCTATTCTAATTTAGAGGATCTGCCTTCCATCTGCACCATCAAAGAAAGATAAATTTTCTAAAAGTGTTTAGTTGCATTTCCCATCCTTATTTTTTTTAATGCATTCTATATTCTTTTTCATCTTGTAAAGTTCATGCTTGTTTTTATGGACATAATAGTTTCTTAACTATTTGAATATTTTAATACCTTTAGGTTCTCTTCATTGAATTATATATCTTGAAGAGTTAGTTTTTCATTATTTCTTAGGGTTTTCTGCTAATATTGCAGGCCATTAACAAGTGGCGAATTTTTTGCCAGAAAAAAATCTGTAGGCATGGCTAATCACTTTGCTCAAGGATGGGTGAGCCAGTAGTTGGGCCATGCAGTAGATGACAAAAAGTTAGCAATGATTCTAACTATGTACAGCAATGTTCAGGCAGAGGTTGAACATCAATGTAGGCGAAGTTTAGGATCATCCTGGCAGCCAAGCAGAAAAAGGAAGATAGTGTATAAAGAATGCTTCCCCGACTAGCCTTTCTAAGGTGGCTGAACTAAAGTAACCCTCAAGTATTCTCACTCTCAGCATTCAATGCGTTTTCTTCATGCAGGAATTGATAATGTATTTCTTGTTCTGTTGTTTATTTTGTTATGGTCTGTATGTACTGCTACAGTGTAGAAAACTCTACGAAGGTAAAGCCTTTGCCTATCCTGTTCACTGCTACGTCTACAATACACATAGTAGTAAATGAATAAATGTTTTCTAAGAGAAAGGGATAAACACATATTCCTCAGAATCAATTCCATTAACAAATTTCAACTCTACTATAAAAAAAAAATTCAAATCAGCATAATAGATGTATATGCTATAATATACTAATGATATTGCAAAGTCCTAATTTTGCTTTATGTTTTCTCTTCTATATATCCATATGTATACACATACATACATACACACACACACATACAAGTATACAAACACATTATTGTGAAGGCAATACAACATTTCTTTCTAGATTATGAAGAAAACACTAGTGTATATAAGTTGTCCAAAACAATTCCAAAAAAGTCATTCAATTACATCCCCAAGACTCATAAATGGAAAAATTTCAATGTTATTTAGTCATTAGCAAAATCATTGATAACTGAATGTGAACCTCAGAATGTTCAGTAAACCTGCCAAGCGTGCACCTATAGTCAGTAGTACCAAACAAGATCTGTGACTCGGAAACTGCCCATTGCTGATTCAAGGAAAACATGTTTTCCTGGGATCTAAGAAAATGAAATCTGGTGCCACCAAAGTGGGCTATCTTCTTTGTCACATGGTAGAAATTTCTCAGAATGCAAACCTTCACCTTTTATTGTCATTTTCTATATTCTCCCTAGAGCTTCCTACATGTTTAACAATTTTCACCACCATCTTCATTCCGACAGCTACAAAGTCTTCAAAAACAATCCACATCTCCTGAGATCCAAACCCTCATTTCTAAGGAATTAAATGATGTAATCAAACTAACAACATTAATCCTTGCTCCTCAAATCAGCTCTTTCTTCTATAAACCATAATGGTATCAGCATCTTCTCAATTAAGCAGGCCAAGAGCCAGGAAGTGACTCCCTCTCCTCTTTCTTACTGATCCAACACCTTCCCAATCAACTAGGCAAGCCCAATTGACGTCATCTCCTTAAAATTCCTCATCTATCGCTCTATTTCCCCATCCCCTCTTCTAGACATTCAAACGTATCTAAGCATCTGGATTATTATTTAACAAAAGTAAAAGAAAGGAATTTAAAGGAGTTTGCACTAATATACACAAAAAGACAAAGTTCATAAGTAAACTAATCTATCCTATCAACATCAAACTCAGCTAATTTTAAAAAAGGGACTTACTTAAATGGTGTAAACAAAAATGGTAAAGTAGCTTCTTTTTTCTGAGTCATTTTCACCTGGGAACCAAGCACAAAAATATTTTATTACACTATAAATATTAAAAAATTAACTAATTTCATTTGAAATACAAATATCCATTAAAATGGTTCTTCAGAGATGGTTAACTACTTTGAAATAATTGGAATTTTGTGTTACTATATTGTTTCACGCATATTTTAAAAAATTTGACACTATCTTACTATCTCAATATGCTGAGAATCATATTAATCCTGAAAACATAATATGCTGTAATGTAATTAAAATTGTATTTATTAACTTTTTGAAAACAAAACCTGCCAGAGTTTTAATCTGAATCACTTCATTAGGTTGTAAGGTATCTAACAATGCATGTGAAATGACAAGAAATGTTACATCTTTAATACTACTTCTGTGGGGCAAATTCTAGTCATAAAGATCAACTTGTAGTTGTTACAAGTGTAGCTGGTAATTTATAATTAGGGACACTCCTCAAAGGCAATTCTACACCCTTTGACTCATGGAACCGGCACCTCAGAAATGACACTAGGCAAATACAGAAAATTTAAAGATAATGAGTTGTAGGAAATATTTAAAACATGAAACACCTCACTTAATATGTTCAATTTTTAAATAACAGTATTATGCATTTTTATGTCTTTTCTTTTTTTTCACCTTGAACTGTTCAAGAATCTGTACTGCATTTGTAAACATGCTTTCTGCTTTGAAGAGATCAGTATTATTAAGATATTCCACAGGAAGGATTCCCTGCAAATAATAAATATAGGCTTAATATTAGTATTAGTAAAACTCAGGCTATTCTTATAAAACAAAACAGACTTAAGAGGGAAGCAAATATAGACAAGATATACAGTCAAATAAATCACTAATGAAGAATCTTTTATAAAACCATAATCAAAATATGTTGTTATTTTTCTCACAAATTACATGTTATTTTTCTCACAAATTATTGAATTAAAGTCAATATAACCTAACACTAAGTTATTACTGCTATGGTTTAGATCCTAAATGTCTCCTAAAGGCCCATGTTTTAAATGCTTGGTCCCTGATGCTATTGGGAGGTGATAAAAACGTTTAAAGGTGGGGTCTAGTGGAGGGTCTTTGGATTTACTGGGGGTATAATCTCAAAAGAGGATTGTGATACCTCAGTCTTTCCCTTCCTCTCTCTCTTTTTCAAATATTTTGTTTTAGTTGTAGTTGGACACAATACTTTTATTTTATTTTTATGTGGTGCTGAGGATCAAACCCAGCACCCGGCATGTGCTAGACAAGCACTCTAGCTCTGAGCCACAACCCCAGCCCCTCCTTCCTCTTTTTGTTTCCTGGCCACGTGGAAACATTTTGCTCTGCCATGTATTTCTACTATTATACCACCATGGACTGAAACCTCTAAAACTGGAAGTCAAAAAAATACATAAAACAAGAAAGAAAATTAATTAATTAATATAAATTTGAGACAATATAAATGTTTTCTCTTTATAGGCTGACTACCTCAGGTATTTGTTAGAATGAAAAAAAGAAGACTAATACAATTACTATACGCTAGGCAGTGAATTAAATGTCTTATACACAAAAACAAATCAATATGGTGGGCCACAGCTTGCATACTTAAAAATAATAATAATAAGACATACCAGAGTATACCGTACATTTTAGAAGTAAAGACTGTTTTATACAATTTTATTTCATTTATATACATCCACACACTCATGACTGTCAGGGTCATATTACTCAAGAGTTTTGAGTTATATGACATTATTTTTAAAGTAAATTTGATTTTTTAGAGCTAATAAAAGTAAATGGAATGAGTATTCTTGGTTTCTTTTTGGCTTTTCAACATACATGCACATTAATAACAGCATTATTAAGTAATTAAATTAAAATTACTTAAGTATTACTAAGTAATTTTCCTCAAGGGATATAACATGGTGGTTCTATAATCAGTGGGGAAACTCAAGAATTAGGCAAATAACTTGGGCCAGATCATGTGTAATTCAACTCTTGAGCATCAAGCAACAGAAACTAAAACAGGTATAATGCTACCCATTCTCTACCTTCCTCTAGTATTGGTACCATAAGCAGAACAGTCCTGCCATGGGACTGTGGTTGTGGTTCCTTCTTGTAAGTCTCCAGAGCTCCCTTGGTTCTCAGTAATTTTAAAGCCTGGTGTTTGAGCATCCCTGCGATTCAGTAAGCCATCAATACCTTTTTAAAAATTTCCTTTTAAACGGACTCAATCTCTGCTGCTTATTACCAAAAAGTTATTCATATATTTTTATCACTTGTAACTAGAGTACACAGATATAAATCGTATGTATTTTAGAATATGAAAAATGTTAAAGCTATTGAGTGTGTCCTTCATGTTATAAAATACTATAAACACACAATTGTAAAGTATTACATGTTTAGAAATAAATATATAAAAATGCACAGTTTTTAAATCTAATTAAAGATTACACAAATGGAAAATACTGGGGAATGATATTGGTAATATTATATGGTTATATTGTGTGTCTACAAATGTGTAACAAATCCTAATATTATGTACAATTATTACAAATATGGAAAAAATAAAGATTATAAAAAATACAGAAGAGTAAATTTTACTGTGCAATTTTTAAAATGCTCAGTATTGATAATAAAATTTTATTTCCTACCACTGAATTAAGGGGAAAGGGAACTCCAATAAGAGAAGCTATCAATGGTGCAATATCAGCCTACAAAGAGAAAAAAAAAAATCAGTTCTAAGACGTCTATGGATGTAAACATAGAAATAATTTAATCCAACTATATTTTTAAAAATAATCATGATTGTCATAACCAATTACCTTTAAACATTCAGTTAATACACAAAAGATGTTAATCCTTTAAAATGTCATTTGCTAAAAATGAACTTCTGAAACAATAAATTTGAAAAGTAAACATTAAGTCCTCAGTGCAAATACATGAAAACAACGATCACTTATTCTATTAGCTAAGATAACCTGATCATTTTACATCGGTTTTTCAGTATTATGCAAAAGAATGCCTTAACTAGTAAGAAAATATACAGCAAAGACAATAACTACAGAAAAGTGTACAGAACTAAAGAAAGTAAGTATCTTACTTACTATTCAACTGTCTTTAATAAATATCATCTTCCCCAAACTGGAAATCTCTAAAGTCCTTCTAACTTCCCTTTTGTCCTCTCCCAGAATCTACTATTGGCCTCCTCTAATCTGTTCATACAGCACCTAGAATTCTTTCACATAAATTTGAATCATTTCATTCTCAAGGGCTTCAAACATTTCTAGAACTTCCCCAACTTTCTATAATCCACAGTACCCATAAGGTGCCACAGGATCTGTGCCTATCTTCCTCTGCTCCATACAACATAGCCTTAACAATTTCTTACACACCAAGTACCTTCTTTCAGAGCTCTTTGCAAATGTTTCCCCTTTGCCTAGAAAGTCTTCCTGCTATGCACTGAACTCATAATTCCTACTTATTCTTTAACCTCAACTCAATCCTCAATTTGAAACTTTTGCTGACCAACACAGTTGATCACATCCATCCACTATTTGTTATTATGGCTTTACCGGTCTCTTCTATAGTATTTAATACAGCTATAATTCACATTTATTTGTATACTAGTTTGATTAGTATCAGTTCTCATCTCTGACATATAATCTTCCTAGGGAGAGATTGTGTTCACTTTTACTTATCATTATATCCTTCCAATTAGCATAAAATGTAAAACACTGCAGGCATGTGACAGTGTTGATTAAAGGAATGAACAGATTCTTATCTAAGTAGATATGAATGAAGCAAGAGTTTGACAGCAGACTGAGTATTTAGATAGTAGTAGCTGAATATATGTTCAATTTCAGTTATGATCCAGTCTGGCTATAAGAAAAATATGTTCTAGTTTTGTGTTTTTCCAACTTTGACAATGGTTTTCAAGTGTGTGTAAATGCACACACGCATTTGTGTATTTATTTATCAATGGACCTTTATTTATTTATATGTGGTGCTGAGAATCAAACCCAGTGCCTCACACTTGCTAGGCAAGGGCTCTACCATTGAACTACAACCCCAGCCCAACAATGGGTTTTTAATTGTAAATTAATGAATAGATATTCTGATTTCATAATTGTCATTTACTTAGTTAATATGCATCTATCTTGAGATCATAAAATAAGAAACCTTCTTGTTATGCTGACAAGTGGCCTGAAAGTGGGAGCCCAGACCTTGGTTTGTCTACCACAGTAAGGAATGTAAACTTATGCATGACATGGAAGGCAAGATACTCCTGCCACTTTGGAAGCCACATCATTATATCCCATGTCTTCTACAAATAGTGAAAATGGCTCTCTAAGTAGCATATCCTAAACAATGACAACTGTGTGTTTCATATTTACAGATGCCACAAGTCTAACTTTATTAGGTTTTCCACACACTTTCCTATAACAGAAAATTTATAGTTGAGTAATTTATACTCTCATTATTTTTCCTCATTACATTTGTAAGGATGGTGGTTAAGTAAAAAATCAAAATATAGTTAAAGGCAATATATATGTTAAAAAAGAAATGGTAACAAACACAATACAGAAAAGAAATCCCTAATAGATCTGTATTCAGAGAAAACAATGAAACTATAATAAATCATCACAGAAATATAACAATCACGAAAATTCTAACTGATATAACATGAATTATCCAGTGTTATTTGGAGTGAGCTTTCTTTTATTGTCACTTGGGATTTTTAAATATTTTGCCAAGGAGAGATTAGTTGGGCTAAAATATTTGCATTGAAAGTATTCTCTTTAGTTTGGAAATGTTTTTGGAAAATCTTTTGTCATTCTTATTAATAGGCCTACTTTTCATATTTTTCCCCTTTCCCTTACCTGCTCGTTCCCCTGGTCTACTTATCTTTCTTTGATTCCTCCCCATCCCCACCCCTTTTATTATCTTTTCTCCTCTCCAGCTTCCACATATGAGAGAAAATATACAACCCTTGACCTTCTGAGTTTGGCTTGGTTTGCTTAACCTAATCTCAAGTTCCATTGTTTTCCTGCAAATGACAATTTCATTCTTCTTCATGGCTGAATAAAATTCACTGTGTATATATATCCCAATTTCTTTATCCATTCATCCGCTGACCTACAGTAGTTCTACAGTTTGGCTAATATGAATTGTGCTGCTATAAACATGGGTATGCAGGTATCACTATAGCATGATGGCCTTAATTCATTAGGATAAATACCATAAAGTGGTATAGCTGGGACTATACTATTTTATTCTAGTTCTAGTTTCTATTTCTAGACTTTTTTCTGGTTCTGCGAAGAACATCAGTGGTATCTGATGGGGACTGCATTGAATCTGTATATTGCTTTTGGTAGGATGGACATTTTAACAATATTAATTCTGCCTATTCATGACCATGGAAGGTCTATTCACTTTCTTTTGTCTTCTTTAATTTCTTTCCTCAGTGCTCTAGGTTTTCATTATAAAGGCCTTTCTCCTTCTTGGCTAGATTTATTCTTCGTTTTTGAGACTACTGTAAATGGAATTATTTTCCTAATTTCTTTCTCAGCATTTTAATTATTAGTATATAGGAGAGCAACTGGTTTTTGTATGTTGGTTTTGTAACCTGCTACTTTGCTGAATTTCTTTATTAGCTTGAGCAGTCTTTTGGGGAAGTTTTTTTCAGTATTATAAGTATAGGATCATATCATCTGCAAACAATGACAATTTGACTTTTTCCTTTTCTATTTTTATCCCTTTTATTTCCTTCCATTGCCTAACTGGTCTGGCTAGAATTTCTGGTACTGTATTAAATAGAAATGGTGACAGTAGTCTTGTTCCAAATTTTAAAAGAAATGCTTTCAGTTTTTCCACATTCACTACAATGTTGGCTTTCAGTTTTTTACATAGAGCCTTTATGATGTGGAAGTAGATTCCTTCTATCCCTAGTTTCTTCAGTGTTTTTGTCATGAGCTGAAATTTGTACGTTTTTTCTGCATCTATTAAGAAGACCAAGTGATTTTTGTCCTTAATTCTATTTATGTGATGGATTACACCTAGCTTTGCATATGTTAAACCATTCTTGCATCACTGACAAAAAATTTGGTCAGGATATACTTTCCTCTTAATATGTTGTTGAATATAATTTGATAATGTTTTATTAAGGACTTCTGCATCTAAGTTCAATAGGAATATTGGTCTGTAGTCTCCTTGATATGTCCTTCTCTGGTTTTGGTATGAGTGTATATGTGTGTGTGTGTATATATATATANTATTTATGGTGTACAACATGATGTTTATATATATATATATATATATATATATACACACACACACACACACACACACACACACAGAGAGAGAGAGAGAGAGAGAATGAGAATATGAGTTGTTGGTAGACCTCTATTTTATTCATTTATCTGCAGTGCTGAGAATCAAACCCAGTGCCTCACACATGCCAGGCAAGGCGCTACCCTAAGCCACAGCCACAGCCCCTGTTGGCAGGCTTTTTATTACTGCTTCTATCTTATTGCTAGCTATTGTTCTGTTAAGGTTTTCTATGATGTCTGTATTCAATTTAGGCAGGCTATATGTGTCTAGGAATGTATCCATTTCTTGATTTTCCAATTTATTAGTGTAAGTTTTCAAAATAGTCCTTAATGATATTCTGGATTTCTGTGATGTCTATGGTGATTTCTCCTTTTTCATGTCTAATCTTATTAATTTGAAAGTCTCCTGTCTTCATTTTTGGCTTATCAACCTCGTTTATCTTTTCAAAGAATCAGTTCATTTCCTTGATCCTTTGTAATTTTTTTTATTCTCTATTTCACTGATTTTGGTTTTGATCTGAATTATTTCCTTCCTTCTACTGATTTTGGAACTGGTTAATTATTTTTCAAGGCCAATGAGATGCATCACTCAGTCATTTTTATTTGGGATCTGATTTTTCTGAAGTAGGCATTCATAGCTATAAACTTTCCTCTTAGAATTGCTTTCACAGTGTCTCAGAGATTCTAGTATATTGTACCACTACTCTGATTTGATTCTAAGAATTTTTAAATCTCTCCTCTGATCTCTTCTATCAGCCACTCATCATTCAAACATGTATTTTCAATATCCATGTGTTTATATTGTTTCTACAGGGTTTTGTTGTGTTGATTTCTAATTTCATTCCATTATTATCTATAGAAGAAATTATATCAACTTTTTTATTCTTTCTAAGTGCTTTGTGACCTAAAATACAGTCTGTTTTAAAGAAGGTTCCATGAGTTGCTGAGAAGAAAGCATATTTGACTGTTGTTGGATTACATGTTCTATAGATGTCTGTTGTCCATTTAATTTATAATATTTTTAAGGCCTGAAGAATCTTAACTGAGTTTATAACTGGATAACCTATCTATTCATGAGAAAGGTATGTTGAAACCACATAGTATTATTGTATTGGGGTCTATATGAGGCTTTAATTCAAGTAGTTTCTTTTATGTTAATAGGTACACCACCATTTGGGGCATAAATATTTACTATTGTTGTACCTTCTTGTTGGAGTGTGTCCTTTACCAGTATAAAGTGACCATCTTTGTCTCTTCTGATTAATTTTTGGATTGAAGTCTGCTTTGGCAAAAACCAGAGTAGCTACCCCTGTGTGTTTTAGGATCCATATGCATGGTATATCAATTTCCATCCTTTCACTTTTAGTGTAGGGCAGTCTTTGCCTGTAAGGTGAGTCTTATGCAAACAACATATACTTGGGTCTTGTTTTTTAATGCCTTTTGCCAGCCTATACCTTTAATTAGAGAGCTGAGATATTCAATGCTACCATAGTGAGATATTTATTAATTCATACAGTTTTGATTTATTTCCATGTTTAATTTGGTCCTGTTTATCATTTGCTGAGCTGTTCTTCAAATGAGATTTGTTCATTTGTGAGCTCTGGAGTTTGTTTTTGATTTCTTCTGTGTGCAGTACTTCCTTTAGTATTTTTGTGGTGGTTTAGTAGTCATAGATTCCTTTAGTTTCTGCTTAATGTGGAATGTTTTTATTTCTTCTTCAATTTTGAAGGATATCTTTGCTGGATATAGCAATCTTGGTTGACAGCAATTTTCTCTTGAATCTAGAACATAAGTTCTGGCTTTTAGAGTCTGTGCTAAGAAATCAGGAGTAATTCTGATTGACTTGCCTCTATGACCTGATGATTTACTGTGCTTTTCATTTCTTTAGGGCCTTTAAAATTCTATCCTTGTTTTGTAAGTTAGGCATTTTCATTATAATGTATTATGGAGAAGTTCTTTTCTGATCTTGTCTATTTTGAGTTCTGAATGCATCCTCTATCTGGATGCTCATCTCAATCAAAAGGTCGGAAAAATTTCTGTATTATTATTTCCCTGCAGAGGTTACCCATTTTGTTAGCCTGCATCTCACAACTCTCTTCGATTGCCATAATTTATTTTTTTAGTTACTATAGTTTTCTTCTCGATTTTGCTTATTTATTTTTATTTTTAATTATACATGAGAATAGAATGTATTTTGATAGAATATATACACATAAATAACCTATTCTATTCGGTTTCCACTCTTCTGTTCGTACATAATGTGCAGTTACCCTGGTCATGTATACAAATCCAAGGCTAGGAAAGTTATGACCAATTAATTCCAATAATTCTTAAATTTGGCATCTTAATGTGATCTCAGAGTTCTTGTACATTATGATTGGCTACCTCTTTTCTTTTCTTTAATTGTCTGAATGTTCAAGGCCACCCACTTTGTCTTCCAGCTCTGAGATTTTGCCTTCAGCATGAGCTCCTCTATTAGAAAAACTTAACTCAGTATTTTATTTGATTTACTGTGCTTTTCATTTCCTAGATTTCTTTTTTGTTTTTTTCAATAAATATCTTTATCTTCTTACTGAAATTCTCATATGTACTGACATTATTGATTCAGTAGTTTTTCCTGTGTTCTCTTGGACCTCATGAATCATTCTCTTGAATTCTTTATCTGACATTTCATCCACTTCAATATCTTTACAGTCATTTGCTGTAAAGTCAATTCCTATTTTTGTGTTTTTCACTGAGCTGCCAGTTGGAGTGGTTGAAATAGCTCTTAGCTTCCCTTCTCACCAGTGAAAGATAGGACAAAATGGTAATTACTGTCAGTTGGAGTTTTGTCTGCACGGATCACATCGTTGCATTCCCAAGATAAGGCTACTGCAAAGTTCTATTTTTCATATTTTTAATCCAAATTTCTTATAGGAGATAAAATTAAATTTGAACATGATTAAATTGAAATAGACACCTACCTGATTGACATCTTGCCTCTTCCAGGACTCCAGTCTCCATTCTGAAAGACACAATCAGACACAAGATAAGATTCAAAAAAGAATAAACCACTTGATTTTTAGGAGTGTTCACTACTTCATGGAAAAACACAGATACTGGAAATAACTCTCTTTTAAGACAAGTATGAATAAAAAAGGCTGCTTAAAAGGCAGAGGTACATGTTTCTTAAAAAGAATTTTAAAAGAAACCAGGCATGGTGGCGCATGCCTGTAATCCCAGAGGCGAGGGAGGCTGAGGCAGAAGGATTGCAAGTTTAAAGCCAGTCTCAATAAAAGCAAGGTGGTAAGCAACTCAGGAGACCCTGTCTCTAAATAAAATACAAAATAGGACTGGGGATATGGCTCAGTGATTGAGTGCCTCTGAGTTCAATCCCCGATATCAAATAAAAACAAAACAAAACCAAAAAAAAGAATAACCAAAAAGCAAATATTTGATGTTTTCTGTGGTTTATTAAGCTTCTTAGATGCTCATTTAGAGAAATTTGTTTTAAAACACTGTCTAATGAAGGAAAGACAGAATTTAAAAAGTACAATGATGACTATCTGTATGACCACAACTCATTACAATCTTGTTTCAGAGAGTTATTAAGGCAACTGATAGCACAGTAGTCAACACAAGTTTGTTTTTGTTTGTTTTCTTTCTGTGATGGCAGTGGCTTACAAAATATTTTTACATTGTAGCTGTGAAATTCCTATGATTACTAACCCCAAATGTTTAAGATAGTATACTGACTTACTATTAAAAATCTTCAAGGATGACCCAAAAGGTTCTACCAAGAAACTTCTAGAACTAGTAAATGAATTCAGCAAAGTGGCAGGATATAAGACATAAAATCAACACCCATAAATCAAAGGCATTTCTGTATATTAGTGACAAATCCTCTGAAATGGAAATGAGGAAAACTACCCCATTAACAATATCCTCAAAAAAAATAAATAAAATACTTGGGAATCAACCTAACAAAAGAGGTGAAAGATCTATACAATGAAAACTACAGAACCCTAAAGAAAGAAATAGAAGATCTTAGAAAATGGAAAGGTATACCTTGCTCATGGATAGGCAGAATTAATATTACCAAAAGCACTTTACAGATTCAATGCGATTCCAATCAAAATCCGAATGGCATTCCTTGCAGAAATAGAAAAAGCAATCATGAAATTCATCTGGAAAAATAAGAGACCCAGAATAGCTAAAGCAATTCTAAGCAGGAAGAGTGAAACAGGCGGTATAGCGATACCAGATTTTAAACTATACTACAGAGCAATAGTAACAAAAACAGCATGGTACTGGCACCAAAACAGGCTGGTAGACCAATGGTACAGAATAGAGGACATAGAGACCAACCCACAAAATTACAACTACCTTATATTAGACAAAAGTGCTAAAAGCATGCAATGGAGAAAGGATAGCATCTTCAACAAATGGTGCTGGGAGAACTGGAAATCCATATGCAACAAAATGAAATTGAATCCCTTTCTCTCACCATGTACAAAAGTTAACTCAAAATGGATCAAGGAGCTAGGAATCAAACCAGAGACTCTGCGTCTAATAGAAGGAAAAGTTGGCCCTAATCTCCATAACGTGGGGTCAGGCCTCAAATTCCTTAATAAGATACCTATAGCACAAGAGTTAAAACCAAGAATCAACAAATGGGACGAATTCAAACTAAAAAGTTTTTTCTCAGCAAGAGAAATAATATGTGAGGTAAACAGGGAGCCTACATCCTGGGAACAAATTTTTACCCCTCACACATCAGATAGAGCTCTAATCTCTAGAGTATAGAAAGAACTCAAAAAGTTAAACACCAAAATAATAAATAACCCAATCAACAAATGGGCCAAGGACCTGAGCAGACACTTCTCAGAAGAGGATATACAATTAATCAACAAATACACAAAAAAATGCTCACCATCTCTAGCAATCAGAGAAATGCAAATTAAAACTACTCTAAGATACCATCTCACTCCAGTAAGAATGGCAGCCATTATGAAGTCAAACAATAATAAGTGCTGGTGAGGATGTGGGGAAAAGGGTACACTTGTACATTGCTGGTGGGACTGCAAATTGGTGCAGCCAATTTGGAAAGCAGTATGGAGATTCCTTGGAAAACTGGGAATGGAACCACCATTTGACCCAGCTATTCCTTCTTGGACTATACCCAAAAGACCTAAAAAGAGCATACTACAGGGACACAGCCACATCAATGTTTATAGCAGTTCAATTCACAATAGCTAGGCTGTGGAACCAATCTAGATGCCCTTCAATAGATGAATGGATAAAAAAAAATGTGGCATTTATACACAATGGAATATTACTCAGCACTAAAAATAACAAGATCATGGCATTTGCAGGGAAATGGACGGCATTAGAGCAGATTATGCTAAGTGAAGTTAGCCAATCCCTAAAAAACAAATGCCAATTGTCTTCTCTGATATAAGGGGGGGTGACTGAAAATGGGATAGGGAGAAGAGCATGAGAAGAAGATTACCACTAAATAGGGAAGAGAGGTGGGAGAGAAAGGGAGGGAGAAGGGGAATTGCACGGAAGATGGAAGGAGACCCTCATCATTATACAGAATACATGTATGATGATGTGAGGGGAAAAAAAAAAGAAGTGTGTCACATTAGATTGGGTAGAGAGAAGTTATGGGAGGGGAGGGAAGGGAAAGGGAGGAAGGGAAGGACAGCAGAATAAAATAGACACTAGTATTGCTGAATGTATATACGTGACTGTATGACCAATGTGATTCTGCAACCTGTACACTCAGAAAAATGAGAAATTATACCTCATTTGATTCAAATGTATGATATGTCAAGATCATCGTACTGTCATGTGTAACTAATTAAAAAAAAATAGGGCTGGGGATGTGGCTCAAGCAGTAATGCGCTCGCCTGGCATGCGCAGGGCACTGGGTTTGATCCTCAGCACCACATAAAATTAAAAAAAAAATAAAGATGTTGTGTCCACCAAAAACTGAAAAATAAATATTAAAAAAAATTCTCTCTCTCTAATAAAAAACATATTATTTATAATAAAGTTTTCTTAAAATCATTTGGATATAGAAAAGAAACTATAATTTGAAAAGTGATTATTAAAAATTATTTTAAAATGTTAATTTTAGTTTTACTTTCAAATATAATGTTTATAAAATGATAAAAACAAATACTTATACCTTTCAAAAACTCATCCTCAAATTGTTGAGCTGATACTTTTTGGGGATACTTGATTCCAGCTCCCCAAGTGACTAAAGGAGTCAAAGTCTCTGAAGGATGACCAGCCCCATGGGAACCTATAAATAAGGCATCAAGAGTAATAAGACACATATAAGAACTTATCACTATTTTAAAAATATCTTGTTTTAAAGAGTTAATCCATATATCACTAATTCTAGCCACCACATTCTAAATGCTTGTAGATTTTCAAAACAATTAGTTTGAAATATTCCCATAAGTCAGAGCATCAAAACAAACAAGTAAAAACAAAAACAATAATAAAACAAGAATGTCTGCTGAGTAACTTATTGAAAGAAGAAAATTAAAATAATAACAGGAAATGATGGAGAAGCTGTTTCTATTATCAGAGTAGTATGGAGAAGAAAGAACATGGGAGGGCTCCTTGAGGGAGTAACCACTCAGACTTGGAGCAAGCAGTATAGGCTTCTGCAGAGAACAGCAAGGTCTATGGATCGTTTTCTTTCAGGCCTCTTAAAGCTGGTATAGCTAAAAAAAATCCTTCATAAAGTAGACCCAGCCACTAGGATTCTTTCATGTGTTCTGGAGGTCCACACCTCATCTTGACATTCATTATTTCATTCTCTTAAGTACACAGTACTTTTGCCTTGGGAGTCTAACAGGCAACATAGGCTTATTTCAGATAGAATTTTAGCAGTTCTACTCAGTAATACTGTCCTAATATCACCCCTTTATCATCATATATGGTAAATTCTAGGCAGACAGATATTTCTTCTCCATACTTTTTTTTTCTAGTTTTTCATTTGTAAATACTTCTTCTTACAATTAGAAAAAAAGATTCTTTACATAAGATCATTCTTTTTCCACTAACATTTTAAGGATATGACTACTCTGTGCTAGCCACTTTACATGAAATAAGACACCTAATCTTCTCAACATTATAAGATACCTACAAACTACATTTTTCACTATTTTACCTGTAAGGTACATATCACTTAAAGAGATACTAACCCCAGTCTGTCATTCCATGGTCAGAGGTAAAAATAAATGCTGTTTTTCCATCATTTCCATAAAAATGTTGAAACATGGAGACAATTTCTTTTACTCTATCATCAACTATTTTAATGTTGTCTTTATACTCCCTGTTTATAAAGAAGCAGAAGAGCAAATTAAATTAACTTGAAGAGAAAACATTTATTCAAAAATGGACTCTTTACATTCAATGTTAGGAATTCATAAAATCCTTTTAGTCTTTAATAAAAATCAGAGCTCTTTAGATTATGAAAAATAATTTTTTCTCCTTTAAAGAACAAAAGAACCTGAAACAGTTTTAAAAGATGGTTTAAAAGGAGGTACTGATTAGCACATATATTTTAATGAACTCTTTAGGTCCCAAATGAGATAACGATGACTTCATATTCTCTGATAATATAAACTCTGCTGTTCTGACTATCTGAATAGATAAGTGTCACTGTTTCAAGGATAGAATGTCTTCATCCTAAAAAGAGTCTGAAATGTCTTGAGCAAATTATATTTAACCTTTCCATGCAGTTGAACAAAGATGTTCTCATATGAATATATCAATCAATTAAACAATACTGGCAGTTATTTCAATATACTTTATATTTGTATTATATGTATCAATACAAATTCAAAATAAGGAATAAAAGAGATTTCTTTCTCTTATGCTCTGCCAAAGTGAGAAAAAAATTTGCTACTATATATAAAGAGTGCCATGAAAATATATACAAAACTTTATATCATTATTTGCTAGATACAATGCAATGAAACACACAAGGAATTACATCTTTTTTGTGATGTCAAAATTAACATCATAAAAATATTTTTTATTTCAAGATTAATTGATAAATTTCTAAAATATAGATATTTTAAATGAAATATTTTTCTTTGCCTTGATAATGAAAAGAATATGGAATATATGTACAGGAGATCTTATTTTAATAAGTAACACAACTATAGCACATGTAATTTTAACTACTCTACAATTTTTTAATTTTTTGGTATTGGGGATTGAACCCAGGGGTGCCTTACCATTAAGTAACATCTCTTACGCTTTTTATTTTTTGAGACAGGGTCTTGCTAAGCTGCCTAGGCTGGCCTTGAATTTGTGATACTCCTGCCTTAGTCTCCCAAACTTCTGGGATTACCACCCATCTTATATCTCATATAATTAAGAATTTGCTGTATATTATACTACTTCTTTAAAATATTAGCTCTGTTGTTATAAATACAAAGAAAATGGCATAATAATTTAGAAGTTCAAGGGGCACAGCGATTCCCCTCAAACAAAAAAAAAATCAAATTGAACACATTAAAATTACCTTGATGATGGTCGGTGGGCATGTCCATTTGTATCAAGTCCTAATAAATGTAAGAAAAAAACTACCTTTTCTTCATTTACTTTAGAAAACAAAGATTGATTGTTTCTGGCAGCATGAAAGAAGTCCTATATGTAACAAATCAGTTTAAAAATTAGTTCATTTATTTTATTTAAAAGGTAACAGAAAGGAGATCTTAATTTTATGAAAACTTAATATCACTGTTATGACATACCTAACTTAATAAAATATAACAGGTTGAAGAAAAATTTCAGGGAGAACCAAAAATAGAACTGATTTATTATTTTTAAATATATTCAGAGCTGAACCAGTTCTTTTTCTCCTGTCCGCTACCATTCTAGTCCAACCATAATCTCTCATTAAGAACATTGTGAGTAGATTCCTAAATACTTTTTTTACCTCAGCAAGAATCTGTTCTTCACACTATAATAGAAAAATATCTACTTAATGAAATAAAATTCAAAAGTTATTTATTGCATAATGAAAAATTGGATTCCTGACCCCTTCCAAGACAAATGATTCATCTTATACTCATATACACATGAACATATATGCAAATACCCATGGAAAGTACTTTTAAGTAATTTTAAATAAGCCAACTGGCTATACCAAAATATATCATTGTTGTTTATATAAATGCCTCCAACTGTAGAAAATGTTAATTTTTTTTTTTTTTTTGTATCAAGGATTTAACCCAGTGCACTTAACCACCGAGCAACATCCCCAGCCCTTTACTAAGTTGCTGAGGCTGGCCTCAAACTTCCAATCCTCCTACCTTAGCCTCTTAAGTCTCTGGGATTACAGGAATGTGCACCACACCTGGTTAGAATATGTTAACTTTCAACAAGCAATGTTTAATTTTTTAACAAAGCTTTGAAGCATTGAAGTTTTTTTTTTCTCAAATAATTCTTCATTATTATAAACGTTAAAAATATAAATGGGGGTTGGGGTTATAGCTCAATTGGTAAGAGCATTTGCCTTGCACGTGTGAGGCACTGGGTTTGATCCTCAGCACCATATAAAAACAAATAAATAAAATAAAGATTTTATGTCTGTCTACAACCAAACAAGTATTTTTATATATATATATATATATATATTAGAGAAATTGATCAAAAGTAGGAATAATTTTTTTTTAACCAGGCTTACACCTATATAATCCTAGCAACGTGAGAGGAGGAGGTAGGAAGACTGCAAGTTCAAGACAAACCTTCAGTAACTTAGTCAGACACTCTTATCAAAATTTTTAAAATAAAATAAAGAACTAGGATGTAGCTATTGGTAAAGTGCCCCTGGTTTATATCACAATTAAAAAAATAAATAGGAAATGCTGTCTTGAAAAATAAATTTTTAAAATATGTAAATTTCTACCATACTCCTCAAAAGTATACAGCTATTTCCCATCTTTCCTATACATTCTACCTAAACCCTAAGAACTTTTAAATCTAGATGGGAATAACAATTTTTTTTTAAAAAAAGGAGTTAAATTCTAAACTTATAATTGAAAGCTAACAAGCAAAAACTAAGCAACTAACTTGAATTAAATTTCTAATTTCATGACTAGTAAAAAGTAATCAGCTATGTAAAAAGTGCTGTTCATTCATACATAGACAGAAGATTTGGGAAGCTATGAGATATGAATCTGGTAGAGCTCAACCTGTTTCTCAGTGCTAGATTCCCATTGTCTTTTAAAAAGTTGATTTGCTGGATGTAAGCAGTAAAATGTGCTCCTAGCTTCTTTCCCCTCAATATAATCTCTTAAGCCCATCAGCCTCTACTTTGCCTTTTTTTTTTTTTAATACTCATAAGTAAAACTATTTTATTTATTTATATTTTTATTGCTGTATTATTATTGTACATAATGGTGGGATTTGTTGTTACATACTCATATATATTCATGATATAACAATATAATTTGAATAATATCATTCCCCAATATTTTCCTTTACCTTCCCCTCCTCCCTCCTCCTTGTCGTTTGCTTCTATTGAGGTCCCTTTGATTTTTCTTGAGAACTCTCCCCACACTTTTATTTATTTATTTTTTTATCGGTTGCTCAAAACATTACAATGATCTTGACATATCATATATCATACATTTGATTCAAATGGGGTATGAATTCTTATTTTTACCACATGTACAAATTGCAGGATCAATTGGTCCATTTTGCATCTAAAGCATTCATTCATTTCTGTACCCAACTAGTACTTACTATGCATTCAGGGAGACTCCTTAAGACTCGTCCAACATATAGTCTCCCTGTTTACTTGAGTCAAAACCTTTGATTTTCATGGGACACGGCAATTCTCAAAACTTAAAACCTACACATTTTCTCCTTTTTTACAGTTAGATGTGCCTTGTGGTTGTGACCCATAAGATATGAATCAAACATTTCAGTCAAATAGCAATGTGAACCTTAGGTTCTTTGAAATAAATATAATTCAGTAGGAGAGAAGGTCCTTTTTGATTCCTTAGACTGATGGCCTAAACACTGAAATAACAGTTGGAACTCCAACATTACCTTAGATCATGAGATGACCTTGAAGATAACTTGCGCTCTAAGAATGGAGAACTTTCAGAGACTGGATCTTATTGATACTGTGTAGCATCCTAGAGGGCTTCAATCCCTCACTACTGACTTCTGTCTTATAGAGACAGAAGTAAACTTTTAAATTATTTTTTTCCTATTACACCTGACTGAATATAACCTAAGTTAATGCATGTAACTATGTACCAAACAATTTCCTGATAGATAATAATAATATATATAAAATGCAGTGTATATTTTATATATTACTATATATTATATAGCACATATAATACAAAGAGAGAATTATCAACAATCTCAGTATAGCATGATAAAACAGAGAATAGAGGATATAGAGGATTGTTACCTAAGTCAATGTAGGAGTAGGATCAAGCAAGAGAAGTTACAGAAGATCTAACAGGAGATGATGTATAAACTGAGTTTTAAAGTGAGTAGATTCAACATGGATGAACTAATGAAGGACATTATTCTAAGTGAATTAAGCAACTTATAAAAAGACAAAAGCAATATGATTCCTCTTTTTATGAAATGAAATATCTAGAGTGGTCATATCATAATGTATAATAACAAAATGGTGCTTGCCAAGAATTGAGAGAAGAAGGAAAAAGGTCATTTAATGGCTATAGAGTCTCAGTTTTGCAAGATGAAAATGTTCTGAAGGTTGCCTGCACAACATGAATGTACTTAACACTACTAAATTATACATTTAAAATGGTTAAGGATCAAAAAAAAAATGGTTAGGATGGTATGTTTTATGTTACGTGTATTTTTGCCACAATTTAAAAACAAAGTGAGAGCTGGGTGCAGTGGTGCATACCTGTAATCCCAGAGGCTTGGGAGGTTGAGACAGGAGGATCACGAGTTCAAAGCCAGCCTCAGCAATAGCAAGGCGCTAAGCAACTCAGTGAGACCCTATGTTTAAATTAAACACAAATAGGGCTGGGGAAGTGGTTGAGTGGTCCTGAAGTTCATTCCTCAGTCCTAAAAAAAAAAAAAAAAAAAAAAAAAACCAAAGTGAGTAGAAAATAGAATGGATTTGAAAACAGTTTGACTTGATAAGACCCTGCTTCTCGCTCTAGCCTCACCTGAGACCTCACTCCCAATCAGTGCTTCTGATGCACTAACCTTCTTTCTTTCAGGTCCTTAAACCCTTTCCGCTGGCTCTTACTTTAGGGCCCAAGATTTATATAAATTGTTAGCCTTAAGTCCTTTGTTCCACACTAATCTTTCCTTCCTTCCCAACCATTTCTTTGCTTCCTATATCTCTTCAAAGGATATCTCAAAACTCTCCAGAAAGACATTCGCAAAACTGTCCAGTCTCAATTAAAATGTTATAAAAATATATTCTTTATTTTTCCTTCTTACCATTTACCACAGTTGATGATTGCACATTATCTGGTTAATATATATCTACCATATTTTATGAAGAAGTCATGGGCAAATTCTTTTTTTCTGTTTACTATCATATCACCAACACTAGCAGCATAGGAAAGTGCCAATAAAGCCAATCAAATAGAGCTTCTAATCCATCTGAAGTTGTTATTTGGATATAAAGAACAATGGACTAATAGGAAGGAGAGAACTAACAATACAACTGAAATTTTTTCACATAATTTTTGAGAATATAAAGTCTATAGTATTATTGGCAAAACTAACAATTATCACTATCAAATAGTTTTTAAAACTTCATTACTTAAAGAAACTCAGAGGTATTTAATAATTCATAAATTGCTATCTTTGCTGTATTTCTGTCTTTGCTTACCTTCCTTTAAAATACAAATTTTTAAAAACATACCACCTGCTTTGTTATTATCAATGCTTTACATTTGAACAGCAGTTTTCAAAATGCTTTTGCAAATCTCACATGATCCACTACCTTAAGAGTTAAGTTTCTAAGGTTGACAGAAGATCAAGAAGATTTAGCTAGGATGATTCCCCAAACTAGAAATAGAAGGCACATTTTTCTGAATCATAATCTAGCACTCATATTACCTTCAGAAAGAAACACAGAATTTTAAAGGGGTATATTTTTAAATTAGTTTTTAAAAACTTCTTGGTTATTATAGAATGTGTAATTTCCTAAAATTCAGTCTTTTTAAAGTAGTGTGCTATAACATAGAACTTTCAACTTCACACTAGCAAAAAACAAACAAACAAAAAACCCAAAGATATATTCTAACAAGTTTCTAGTATCTTTGGTTAATATGTATTTAGTAAATTAATCACTTAATAACATTACCTTAACTTTATCAAAAACCCATGTATCCAGTTTTGTTGCATCATCAGCACCAAAATCCTCTCTTTCAGCATCATAGCTGTAAGTATAAACATGGTCTCCACTAGCACCTAAAAAATAAATTGGGAAAAAAATAAATTTTTTAATAAATCTCATAAAAAATTGATAATCATTTAAAGAATTTTTAATTTTTTTTTTTTTATTTTTGGAGACTAGACCTCATTATGTTACCCAGGCTGACCTAAAACTCCTGGACTCAAATGATCCTCCTGCCTGGGCATTCCAAGGGCTGGGATTAAAGGTATGCACATCGATATCCAGTTCCATTTAAAGATTTTTTATGAGTAACCAGAAATATTTTATAAAGCACTTTGTTTATGATAAATACAGAAGGGAGGAATAATTAGCATGTAGCTATGTTATGTGCCCTGGAATATACTATATACTTTTACATTTTTTGTCCTCCTACTAATTTATTCTAATTTTACAGATACATTACTTGTAAGTAGTCAACTTGTCAAAGTCAACATTTTAATATGCAATAAAACAACAACAAAAAAGCAACAGTTTCTCTCTCTTTAAGGGTTAAACCATTCAAAAAATATGTGCCTCTTAGGATGTTAAAATCTAAAATAGATGAAGAACCTTTCTAACACAAGAAAAAATTCAAATATTTCAATTTTCTTATTAATAGACTGTATTTTCTCAATAAAAGGGAATAAATAACTGCTTATTGCCAGTTTGAAGAGATCAACAAATTATTAATCATATAGACTTGCAAGACTTTATTAAGAATCTAAAACTAATTTCTGGGATAGACAGGCTCTTGCAGATCTTAAGGGAGAGAAGTAACAAAGTAATGACAATATCTATAATATCAGTTCAGCTATAATGACTCTCTTCCTCTGCTTAGTCATTCTACTTCACACATCCCAAATAAAGAGACTTGAATGAGTTGGCTAGTTATCATAAGAGAAATGGAACATTTCTCATAGACTATGTTTGATATAGGCACTGGTCCCCCTTATCAACTGTAGCCAGGGTAGTGGCTTAACTTTGTAAAGCATATCAACTTAATCTGCTCTCACCACTGCTAGCTCCTCTAAAACCTAAACTGCTTCCCAACAAGGGAAATATATTAATGGCTGAACTATTTTGGCCTGCTCAGTATAATATTCTATGAATATCATATATTAAATTCTGAATATAGATTTTTGCTTTCTGAACACAAAATAATCTTCAGTAGTTCCAAATATTATAATTATATCTATGGCTAAGTATCATGTTATAAATCTTTCCATTAAGTAAAATAATTAATCATTCTGCTTTCCATAAAAGATAATGATGTAGCTGGGTGTGGTGGCGCTCGCCTGTAATCCCAGTGGCTCAGGAGGCTGAGAAAGGAGAATCACGAGTTCAAAGCCAGCCTCAGGAATGGTGAGGTGCTAAGCAATTCTGTGAGATCCTGTCTCTAAATTAAATACAAAATAGGGCTGGGGATGTGGCTCAATGGTCGAGTGCCCTCGAGTTCAATCCCTGGTACCAAAAAGAAAGTAATGACATGAAGTTCATCCAACTGATTTTAGAAAATAATATAATAAATTTTCTGATCAAGAGATATCGTAGTACTTGCAGATTTGTGCACAAGAACAAATGCAACAAATCCAAATGTCATATTTCAAGTTAGCAAATCGAATATATGGCATTCCAATAGGCTAAAAGCCATTAATGCCATATATATCAAATGTCAATACATACGGTATAATTAATAAATTAAAATAGGAATAATAAATTTTAACCCTTAAATCTTTATTTGAATATCTATTAATTTCTTTTAACAATTTATTGAAATTTAATGAACCATATATTAACATTATCATAATGAAGCTATGTGACAAATATGTGGCTAAATGTCTCACATGAATTATCTAATTTAATCCTAAAAACAAACATATGAGGTAGAAATTATTGAGATTACAGGCCAAAAGTGGTAGTGCACACTTATAATCCTAGCAGCTTGGGAGACTGACGCAGGAGGACCTTGAGTTCAAAACCAGCCTCAGCAACTTAGCAAGGCCCTAAGCAATTCAGCAAGATTGATCTTTAAATAAAATACAAAAAAAAAAAAAAAAAAAAAAAAAAAAAAAAAAAAAAAAAAAAAAAAAAAAAAAAAAAAAAA
>NW_025999990.1:7859161-7903756 GCF_001458135.2 Marmota marmota marmota | reverse complement strand
AACAACAACAAAAAAAAAAACACAGGCTGGGGATGTGGCTCAGTGGTTAAGTCAGGTTCAATCCCCAGTACCAAAAAAAAAAAAAAAAAGATTACATATAAAGGAAAATAAGCTTACAAAGGTTATCTAACTTACCCAAGATTATAGAGTTGTTAAATAACAGGCATCTATACCATTTCACTGAATTCAAACTACTATATAACAGTATCATGTGCTAATATTTCAAATATAAGAAAGATCACTGTCAATGAAACTGGCATATCTATCCAATGTAATATAAATCCCTATTTCAGAGATATTTAAAATAAGAAAACATGTCTGAAAACCAATAAATGCAGAAATATATTTAAAAACATACTGTTTTATTATTTATCTGTCACCTGAGAAAATATAATCAATGGCTCTCTTACCTTTGGCAAACATAGGTAAAATATCTGGGCTTCCCCAGCTCCATGTGTACTTGCTTTCATTAAAAAGAGAATCAAATTCTACAGGATTTTCCTTCCATCCTTAGGTAATGGAGAAAAAAGGCAAGCAATAAGGGTAATAACTACATGGTAAAAGAAGCCCCCAAAGATGTAGTCTTCAAATAATACCATTAATTGAAGAACAAATACAAAAATAAAATAGATTTTATATTATGCATATTGTATCACTATTTTAAAAAAATCTAACAATAGATAATCAACTTTTTTCTAAAACATAAAAGCACTTTTGAACTCTTAAAAGTTAACTCTAGAAAAATCACACATTCATCCAACTACTCAGGATGATGAAAAACTAAAGTTTAATTCCAAAATCATGTGAATAAAGCATGCTAAAAAACACTTATCAAAAGTATCTGAAAACAGACTTTTCACTTTATGACATAATTCAGTGATTAAAAAAAGGAATATTTATATGATAAGTGTTTCATTTAATAAAACTGTCTAAACAGACAATACCTTTGGCAACTGCACTGACATCTTCATAAAACCCAGCTATCATGGCTACATGACCCGGCCGAGATTCTGTTGGCACACGTGTATGAGATATACCCCAGCTGCCCTCATGCATTATGATACTCCTAAAAGATAAGGGAGACAAACAGTTAACATAGACTATCATTAATTACACTCATAAGTCATTATAAAAATAAGACAAATACAGAAGGAATCAAACCAAAAGTAGTGGTAGGGTGCTGACCTTGGTTTGATCCCCACTACCATGAAAACACCAAGAGTTGAGATTTAAGAAGGAAAGGAATCTTTCAAAACCCAGCCAAGCCTATTTCTAGCCCTCCCACCAGCTCATTGCAGTAGCATGAGTGAGCCCAGGCGAGACAAAGAAACACTCAATTACAGAACAGAATCACAAGAAAAAATATACCACTAATGTTTTAAGCCACAAAATACTATGATGGTTTGTTACATACATATAACTGATAAAAATTGTATTATTATTTCAATGTTAAATTTTATTTAATGTTATGATAGTATTGTCGTTATTTGAGAGTAAGTCCTTGTTCTTTTATTTATTTATTTTTGTACCAGGGATTAAATCCACGGCACTTAACTACTGAACCACGTCCCCAGCCCTTTTTAAATTTTTTTTTTTTTTTTTTTTGAGACAGGGTCTTGCTAAGTTGCTTAGTGCATTACTAAGTTTCTGAGCCTGGCCTTGAATTTGGAATCCTCCTGCCTCAGCCTCCCAAGTCACTGGGATTATAGGTGTACATCTCTACACCCAGCTGTTCTTATTCTTAAGAAATGTATGTTGAACTATTAAGGAATGAAGTATTACAATATATTACTTTCAAATTGCTCAGGAAAAAATATTTAAAAATTGGGCATACGCAAATGCATATCTCTGTCTGAATATGTTAGAAGACAATGCAATATTTAAAAAGTTAAAAACAATATTTTTTTTAATTGCACATCAATTTATTTTTATAAAGGATTCAGTTTGCTTTACACAGTATAAATGTGACTCAGGGTCCTCTAGGGTATTCAGTTAGTGGTAAATGTTATGAAGAGAAAAATAATTAGTAGAGTTTTGATTCACTTGTGAATATAGAAAGTTAAAAGGTAAAACTAGGACTTGAATCCAGTTTTTTTCTTTATTGAAATATTCTTATTTTTGAAATACTTTTGGTACCAACTGAGAATTCACTTAATAAGACACTTCAATTTGTAATGAAATGTCTTGGCTTTCCTCTATTTGTAATGACAGTATAAATTATTTTTATCTCAAAATACTTGGAAGGAAAAAGAAATTAATTCAAATGATTATGTCAATAAAACATTGTTAAATTTTTGAGATCATACATTTTGGAATCTGGGTTAATGAAAAATATTTTTATTATTTAAATTAGTTAAAAACAATATTAAACTAACTTAAAGATATACAGTTGTTCATCATATAAACTTTTTTTTTTTCTTTTTGAGGTCAAACCCAGGACCTTGCACGTGTTAGACAAGCACTCTGACACTGAGTTACAACCTTTATTTTCATTCTTATTTTTATTTTTAGACAGGGTATTGGTAAGTTGCCAGGCTGGCTTCAAACTTGCATCCTCCTGCGTTAGTCTCCCAAATAGGTGGGGATACAGGTGTGTGCCACCACACTTGATCCAATATGTAATCCTTTAACTTCTGTGCAGTTAAAACATTGTTAAAAAAAATTAAGGGGAGAAGAAATGTGATAATCCTAATTAGGAGTTAAATTATATTCCTATTTAAGATTAAAACAAGAAATTCTTTTGCTAAAATGTATCAATATTATTTAAGTTGTATTACAGTGATTGACAAAATGTGAGAAGAAAGCAAAACCACCCTAGATGCTATTACTGGTAGAAGGCCGGCAGAGCAACAAATTATATAACAGTAAACATACCAATAACACATTTGATAATGTTTTAAAATCATTATATTCTGAAGAACAATACTTATAATTATTGGTTTATGTTATTTAAACATTGACTAATCTCACAATAAAACCAGAAACCATACATAATAAGGAAATGGTTTAAAAACCACTGGATTGAATACGAGAAATAGTCTTTCACTTCTTGAGTTATACAATGAAAACTAGAATAAAACAAATGGGTTAGTATCAAGAAATCTGGATATTTATATTCAAGAACATTAATTAGATTTTTCATTAGATCATTTTATACCTTCTCCACCCGCCACCCCTGCCCAACTAGGGATTGAATCCTGGGCACTTTACGATTGAATTACATCTGTAGCCTCCCCCCCTTTTTTTGAGACAGTGATGCATTAGGTTGCCAAGGCTGGCCTCAACTTGTGATCGTCCCGTCTCAGCCTCCTGAGTGAGTGGGATTAGGTATGTACCACCATGCAGGGTTTATATCAGATTTTCAAAAAATAAAATCTTTCAAAAACCATTTTAGAAGAAGTTACAAGATTTCTGAAGTTATAAATATACAATGGCATGCAATACAGAATTCACAAACTGTTTGAGCCTTTGACTTTAATCGTTTCCTTTAATAAGACCCAAACCAGAAACAAGTGCTACCAGAAAAAAAAAAACTTTTTTCTTATCGACCAGTATATATGTACCTTAAGAATCTTAGGAAATGGATATAGCTCAGTGATAGAGTATATGCTTAGCATGTGGGAGGTACTGCATAAAATCCCCAGGACCACAGGGAAAAAATGAAATAAGTTATATATCTCTTTTCTTTGGAAACTAGGAAATTCACACAAATACATTATCCAAATGTTATACATTTTTGTATACTGTAACCATAGTCTGCTCTTACTTTCCTATTACTATTTCCTTGTTGACCTAAGTGGCTCATTTATGTGTTTTTATTCTTTATTATATTATGCATTTCCCTGAGCCACTATACATTTGTTTCTGGAAATTCAACAAAGCATTCAAGATCATTCCTTCTTCCAGGAGTCAACAAATAATTGCCTGTTTATATTCTAAAAACTGGAGATAAAATGGCATGTAATTCCTGGCCCTCATAGAACTTGCACAATTATAAGTACTATAATAAAAATAAAATAAAACAAGGTAAAGGGATAGAAAATAATGATGACAGTTAGGGATGGGTGAAGGTAGAGTATTTTAAGAGAAATTTCCTCTTGACTTTGATTTTTAATCTGTCCACAACAGCATTAGGAAGGGTTATTGAGGGGTTTGCCACTAATCAGAAAAAGAAAAAATATTTATTAGGAGCCTCATAGGTCAAAAAATTAAAATATATTTCAAAACCACTCAATAATTAATAATTCATTAATATTTATACCTGTCATTATTTTTAAAATGAAAACAAAAACCTGCAGTCTTATTTTTTGAAGAAAAAGATAATACCATGAGCTATGAGCCAGGTTTGGGAAATAAGGACACATTAACAAAAGCAACTAAGGCTACATTTTTTTTTTTTTTTTTTTTTTTTAAGATAGTACCTTGCTGTATTGCCCAAGCTGGCCTCCAACTCTTGAGCTTAAGCCATCCTCATCCTCAGTCTTTTAAGTAGTTAGTACTACAGGTGTGAACCACCATGCCTGGCTAAGGTGCCTGCCTAAGGCACATGTGTCAATTCACATGACATCAGCTTCTACAATAGTAAAAATAACACCTACAAAGAATTGGCATTATAGTGATAATCTATAAGACATTATAGATAAAACTGGCATTAGAGTGAACAAGTGCTCTATTCTCTTACTGTTTATCTCACTACCTTTGCACCCAATGTAAGATAAACAGTAAGATATTTTACTGTTTAATAAAACTCAGGATAATATTTCTAAGAGATATCGCTGTACCAGTTGACAAATTTACCTAATAAATGGTGCTCTTGAATTTCCATTTTCATCTAATTCATAAAGTGAATCTGCTCGCAGGCCATCAGCAACAAACAGCACTAATCTTCTTGCTGGAGGTGGCAATGGTGTAAACTGAGGAGTCATTCCATGAACCAAAGGAGATGTAAAATAAATGTCAAAGATGGAGGCAAAGAACACAAAATGTACAAGCAATCCCAAAGTAAAGAACAGCAGCATATCTGGTGTAACTAATTAATCTTCAAGAAAAACTGAAAGAGAACAAAATTAACTAGTGTAAATCTTAATGCAATCATAGGTATTTCCACATATTTTAATGACTACAAACAAATCAAACATATATCTTACAATATTATTTATATAACTCACAACTTCCTTTCATTTATGCTGGTAACAATAAACATTAATGAGAGATAATACTGAAATAAAATATATGATAAAGTACACCTAAGCAAAAAGAAAAAGTTCAAGTATAATAAGTAATTAGGACTAATAAACTATTTATAATAAATTTAAGTACATTCTAAAACACAAAATTTAACATAGGATCAAAGAACAAAGAATTAAATCAATCCTAAAATAAGTTAGGATTCAGTCAAATCAAATCCTACATAATATGAAACAACTCATGCTCCTTTTGGTTGACCATATGACAACTGTTGCTATTCTGAGAATTTTATTTTAATTAATCCATAAATATTTAAATGTTTTGAGTTTAATTTTTTTTTTTAACTTTGGTAATTAGCTCAAGGTCCTCTGGCTCTCTTGACTATCAACAAATTGGGCAGAAAACATGGATTCTATTCATTTAGCTGAGTCATTTGTAGGAAGTTAAAAAAAATGTGCTTCACTAATCTCTAGAATATGTAAAGAACTCAAAAATCTTAACACCAAAAAAACAAATAACCCAATCAATAAATGGGCCAAGGAACTGAACAGAAACTTCACAGAAGAAATACAATTGATCAACAAATATATGAGAAAGTGTTCAACATCTCTAGCAATTAGAGAAATGCAAATCAAAACTAAGATTTCATCTTACTCCTGTCAGAATGGCAACAATCAAGACTACAGGACATGATAAACGTTGGCAAGGATGTGGTGAAAAAGGCACACTCATACATTGCTGGTGGAACTGCAAATTGGTGCATCCAATATGGAAAGCAGTATGGAGATTCCTTGGAAAACTGGGAATGGAACCACCATTTGACCCAGTTATCCCACTCCTTGGTTTATATCCAAAAAACTTAAAAACAGCATACTACAGTGATGCAGCCACATCAATGGCAGTACAATTCACAACAGCTAAATTGTGGAACCAACCCAGATACCTTTCAGTAGATGAATGGATAAAGAAACTGTGGAATAAATAATACACAATGGAATATAATTCAGCATTAAAAGAGAATAAAATCATGGCATTTACAAGTAAGTGGATGGAGTTACAGAATATAATGCTAAGTGCAGTAAGCCCATCCCAAAAAACCAAATGCAGAATGTTTCTCTGATATAAGGAGGGGTGGGCAGCATGGGAGGAACAGACTACTTTAGATAGGGCAAAGTGGAGCAAGGGGAAGGGAGAGGGTATGGGCATAGGAAAAATGGTGGAATGAGACAAACATCATTACCTTAAATACATGTATGAAAACACAAATGCTGTGACACTACTTTGTGTACAACCAGAGACAAAAAATTGTGCACTATTTGTATAATATGAATTGAATTACATTCTGCTGTCTATATAACAAATTAGAATAAATAAAATTTTAAAAAAATATATAACACAAATTAAAAAAAGAAGAAAAAATATGCCTCAGAAACTTTGCATTTATTAAGGAATATTTTAGTTCCCCAAATTAATTAAAAAAAAGTCACATGATTCATTCAATAAAAATGTTCTGTGTACACAGTGTGCACAATTGTGTGTTAGGGTACTGCAGAGAAGAGAAAAAAGGTCAAAGGTTTGATGAATTTACAAATACTAAGGAAAGAAAAGTCAGCAAAGTGAAACATTTAAACAATACTGTAAGACAATATGCCATTACACTGCCAAGATCAAACCATCTGTAGGAATATTTTTCAAATTCGTCCATAATTTATTTTTGTTGATGAATCTCTGCATATTAAGAAAAAAATCACTTAAATTTGTCTTACTTGCAGCAAGCAGCATTTGTCACATATAGTGAGCCTGGGCTGAAAGACAAGATCTTATTCTTCCTGGCCTGAATAATCGTCACATCATGGAAAGAAAGGATGGCAAAAATATCCTGCAAAAACAAAAGAGACACTGGAAAAGGACTTATCAAAGACAAACACCTCAAAAAATAAAATAAAATGTAAGAAAAAAGAGTCCAACTACCAGCTACTTTTTTTCCTGAGAGAACAATTAAACATCAAAGATAATCTGCAAAGTATAAAAAGTGAGTAGATGGTATTTTGCCATGTATGACAATACTCTTTTGAGTAAATGTTTGCTTCTTTACTAGTATATATGAGCTTCAAGTATATTGTAAGCACCATGTTTTAATGTTATTCTAAATATTTATAAGATAAAATCATTGCAGTAAGTTTAGAAAATTACATAAAATTATCTGATTCTACCATCTGAAAAAAAATCTGTTTTCTTATAATTTTTATCCTATCCACATTTTTACAGAGGCATATAATTTTAATGGTAGATTTTTCCTGGTATACATTTAGCATATCTTTTTATTGGTATATTATGATTATATATAATAGTGGGATTTATTGTGACATATTCACACATGCACATAATTTGATCAGTTTAATTCCCTAGCCTTTTCCTTCCCCTCTTCCCTCCTCCTGATCCCCTTCCTCAATTCTACTGGTCTCCTTCGTAATTTCATTAGGTCCCTTTTTAAAAAAAAATTTTTTTTCTAACTTCCACAAAAGAAAACATATGATCCTTGACTTTCTGAGTCTGGCTTATTTCTTCAACATCATGCTCTCCAGTTCCATTCACTTTACTGCAAATGACTCAATTTCATTCTTCTTTATGGCCGAATAAAACTCCATTGTATATACATACACCACATTTTGTAAATTCACCTGCTGACAGACAAAGAGTCTGGTTCCATAACTTGGCTATTGTGAACTGAACTGCTATAAATATGGGTGTATGCATGTATTACTATAGCAACATAAGTATATCCTAAAAATCAAACTCTTACAACATATTAATTACCCTCAACATTCTCCATTGAATGGGGGCTTATTCATTTTCCTAATTACTCCTATATGGATAAGCACTGAAATGTTTTTCCCATTTTTCACTATTAAAAATTATCAATGTGATTAATTTAAATTTATATGTAATTTTTATGTCCTAATGTTTGATATATGTCAGATTAAGTGTTAAGATACTACCTATACATGTAGTCACTGAGTCAAAAACCTATGAGCAGGGCTGGGGTTGAGGCTCAGTGGCAGAGCACTTGCTTAGCATGTGTGAGGCACTGGGTTTGATTCTCAGCACCACATATAAATAAATAAATAAATAAATGTCCATGAACAACTAAAAATATATTTTTAAAAAAACCTATGTGCATCTTTAAGGCTATTGATATACTACATATGGGGAAAAAATTTTCAGTTGAATATCGATTTTCCTAATGGTAAATTAAGTAACTCATCGATATAGACTTCATTTGCTTATCTGACAGCTTCCTAAAGAAAAAGCTATCACTCCAAGTATACCATCTCTCACCTGAACCACCTAAAAATGCTCCCAGAGCTCTCCCCATAGAGACTGACTCTTTTCTGATCTATTTCTTGCCATTAGCCATAGTATTACTTTTTAAATGCCAATCTGTACATCTCACCCCTTGTATAAACCCTGTAGTGTCTCTCCCCCTACTAATCAACACTATAAAGGTTTTACAGGGACTGGTCTCTGCTTCATTTTCTAACCTTGCTTCAGAGCACTTTCCATTGCTCTAGGGTTATCTCACCTCACTAGTCTTCTTTAGTTTCTTCAAACATTCCATGCTCCCCAATGCTGTGAGACCTTCATAGATAAAATTTCTCTTCATAGAATGACCAACCTATCCTCCACCCTCTCTCACTCCACTGTCTCCTAATATCTTCTTTCAAGGCTTACTTCCTCAGGGATTGTGCAGGCTTAAGTCAGAAGTCAAAATCTTGTTAGTAATTATATAACTGTGTCTTTGACTATTTGGATTAATGTCTATCTCTGCCACTTAACTATAATTCCATGACAGCAGGTCCAGGCTTCATTAGCATCCATCACAATCCTAAATACTTACTAAGGACTCAGAGGGTTGCTGAATAAATTGTTTAGGATTACCATTTCAAAGCTAAGTGCAATATGCTGTATATCCACTAGAGGATGCCTTGCTCCTCTTTTTGAGCCTCCCAAACAGGACCTGTGAAGGTTCTTCCAAAACAAAAAGCTCAACATTTTATGCTTAAGTAATTTATTATGCATAAAAGTGAAGCGACTGAAAAATATTCACATACTACTTATTTTATTATTGCAATATTATTACACAATATTTCTCTTTAGAGAGGATCACATTTGATTCAGACTTTTTGAAATATAAAGCTGTTTGCCATGAATTGTTTGGAAACCTCCAAAAGGAATATATAATTATTATTTAAAAGGACATACCCAGCTAGAGAGGATGGCACATGCCTGTAATCCCAGCAGCTTTGGAGGCTTAGGCAGGAAAACTGCAAGTTCAAAGCCAGCCTCAGCAATTTAGAGAAGCCCTAAGCAAACTTAGGGAGATCCTGTCTCTAAAAGGACACATCCACGTAACAGTAAAGTTACCTAGCTTATACTTGTGGAATGCAAATAATAAAACTTTTGATATTACTAAAACTTTAAATCAACCAAAACTTGCATTCAGAATGTTACTTGTGGTTATTGTAGGACATTTAAAACCAAAACATCATTTTTAACATTAAATGACTGAAGTACTTAGAAATTTTCACTGCTAATGTACAAATTTCAATGATTACTCTTATTATTCAGGTGAAACATCAGCTGTAAAATTCTAGATTAATGCAAATCTAAGTAGAGAGAAAATTTCCCAACAGTATTAATAATAAGTTATGATAGCAATCAGAAATTAATATTCCAGTGTGTGCTAATTATACATTTTCAGTTTATCAGTAAACCTCTACATGTGGTAGGAGGGAAAATGTACCTACTGTAAAATTGGCTAGTTGATTCGTGAAGGGCTTATACAGTCATATAAACAAATCCATGATTACAGGATAGGAATCAGAAGCGGGAAACCAGATTTGTATGGGAAATCAGTCATGAAAGAATTTCTATACTCACCTTCTTATAACTCTCTTAGGAAACACTTCAAATCTATTTTTAACTGTGCTTTAAAAACTCAGACCTGAAATTAAAACTATTCCTTCTTTTAGTCCTACTGACTTAATTGCTTTTCCAAGTTTTAGTTGCCAAAAATTCTTTGTTTTTAAAAACTTTCAAATGCCCACATTTAACAATTGTTGGTATTTACTAATATTTCATTAATTAATAACTGACCAAAGTAACAACATATACTGAAAACCAGCGACGAGAGCATTCACAATTCTCCATACATATTTTCAATATTTATCTTGATAGATATGCGAGTCAGGCTGAGAGAAGTTTGGTTTAACTTTTTTGAAGGTCCCACCTTAAATAATGGGTGGAATTGAGATTTAAATTTAGGATCTTCTATTTGATAAACACAATTCTCTTCAGGAACCCCAAGTGTAGAAAATTTCTAAAATTCCCCATTATAGAAATGGAAATATTGTATGTGAACAGTTTCTAACCAGGCCCTTCCCACACCATTGACTAATTCTCCATTCCTACATTCTGGAAATTGGTTCAAATTTTAATCTCTCTGGCAAATGCAATTAAAATAAGAATCAGCAATCCTGTTTGCTAAGAAATAAGTAACAGGATACAATACTGGCCATTTTTATACTGTGTTCCTGATATCAGGGATTTTTTTTTCAGTATATGGCTCAGAAAAATATTTAGTATTAGGAAATCAGGAGCTAATATCTTAAAAAATACTTGGAATTCTTAGTACTAAACTATTCTTAAAGCTTCTAGCCAAAAACAAAGGGGAAAAAAAATCCCAAAGTCTCATTCAAATAAAAAGGTTAGTTTACAGAGCTTGGGTAAGCTGAAATTAAATCCTACACTTAAGGGTTGGCATACCTTCACATGGAAACCAATAACCTGACCTAAGGTTATATAAGAATGCTCTATTTTTATTTTTCCACAGAGCTAAAGGAAATGCTTTACTGTTTCAATGTAACAGGTAACCTACCTGATAGTCATAATTACTGTTGCCTATTTATTTTGGTGGAATAAATATTTTGCTGGAAGCTGTACAGCAAGAAATCTAAAACCTGCAAAATGGCAATTTGTGTGTGAAGGAAATAGAAGCTACCGGGAATATCAGTCTAATACAGTTGACTGGAAAACATTCCTTTACCATCTCAGACTGTAACAAAGGAATGACAGAAAAGATAAAACACTAGTCTTTCAAACTTAGGAATATACATGAAGTAATAACGCTTCACAAAGGAAATCAAAACTCTCTACTACATACAACTGTTAAAACCATTAAGTTCCACAATCAAAACCTTGATTCTAGCCTACACGAAGGTGTCAGAAAGGATAAAGGGCATTGTGAGAGAAAAGCTTTGGACATAAGACAAAGGCTCTTAGCTCTTTTGAAGATCTATTAATGAAGTTTGAATATTAATAGAAGACCATTGACTCTCTAGGCTTAAGTTTATTTATTGCTCTATTGAAGCGACAGCACTGGATATTCTGAGGAGTCTCTGTTGTACACTTTATGTATGAAATCCTAAATGTTTACTGAGCACTAACAGTTCGTTGTCTAAGCCCAGGCTGTTCACAGATGCAGACAGGTGCAATCCTCTGCGTTCCGTTTTCCCTTCAGTCCCTGCACCCCACACCTTTACAGGGCGACGCGAGAAGACTGCGGCTGCTGGCTCAGGTGAACACGTTGGGGAACGTAAGCAACAGGAAGGAAGGCAAAATCTGACTACACCTGGGTTCTTTCTATCCCTGCAGAGAAGATGCCACCGACTGCCAATAAACGGCGGGAAGAAGTGAACCCACTAAGAGAACAGCGGTCCGCGGGCAAGAGGACCCCGTTTCAGCGCCGCCGCACCTCGGCGCCCTGAACCCTGGACTTTACCTGGGGCTTATCCGGGTCAGACCTGAACTCAGGAACGAGGCCTCCTCGGCGCGAAGGCAGGACCCAGAGTCCTTAAAGCCCTCGCGCAGGGTTTCCCACAGCCCCTTCAAACGATAGCCAAGTACATACCTCTCTACCACCTCCACGTTCGTCCCTGAAGCACGGAACGCCCAACACTTCCCGGGCCGCAGCTGTTCTCGCGATAACTCCTGGGCAGGCCCCCCTATAAGTCCAACCAATCATGGAGAAGTTGTGGGAGGGGTTTTGCTTTTGAGCCGGGAGCGGGTCCTTGGATCTTCGAGGTCTGGCGCCGAGAATGGGCGGGGCTGAGGCGTTCTGGGGCGGGGAGAGGGCAGGGCACGGACCAGTTCTCGCGAGACTGGGGACCAGGAAGACGCCTGCAGAGCCGGCTGCTGGTGCAGCGGCTGCTGAGGCAGCGAGTGCTGCTGCATCCGGATTGCCTATCTCCGAGGCTACGCCTGGTCTCTAGGTAGGGAGACCGGACGTAGACAGACCCGGGCTGTGTAGGTGCTCAGTGCCTGCCGAGCTTTAGGAGGGATTCAGGCTGCGGCCTGTCGGAGCCAGTCAGGGAGGCGCCCACACTCCTGACAGGATAAAATGGCGGCGATGGCGCCTGGAGGTAGTGGCAGTGGCGGCGGCGGCGTGAATCCATTCCTTAGCGATTCGGATGAGGACGACGACGAGGTAGCTGCGACCGAAGAACGGCGGGCAGGACTTCGGCTGGGTGCCGGCGGTGACCTAGATCCTGGCTCTGCGGGCTCGCTGTCGCCACAGGATCCCGTGGCCTTAGGGAGCAGTACGCGGCCAGGGCTCCCTGGGGAGGCGTCGGTGCCTGCGATGGCCCTGGGGGGCACAGGGGAGACCCCAGCCCGCTTGTCAATCGATGCAATCGCGGCTCAGCTGCTGCGCGACCAATACTTGCTGACTGCTCTGGAGCTGCACACCGAGCTGTTAGAGAGCGGCCGCGAGCTGCCTCGGCTGCGCGACTACTTCTCAAACCCGGGCAACTTCGAGAGGCAGAGTGGGACCCCGCCCGGGATGGGGCCGCCTGGGATCCCAGGAGCAACCGGCGTCGGAGGCGCTGGAGGTCGGGAGCCGAGTACGACGTCGGGCGGGGGACAGCTTAGTAAGTGGACTAGCCTGTCACAGGCCCGCAGGGTTGTGGGATTGTGAAGACTTACTGCAGGGAGAGGGGTGTTTCTAGGCTGGTGCCAGGTTGAGGATATGGACGTTTTAGGGAGCGAGAGAATGTTGGGCGACCTGAGCGGAGAGGGTTCCTTTTGTGTTGGAAGCAATGGGATCCAGCAATGACTGTTCCCTTTGACTGCCTCCAATCTTTGGTGTGGTGTCACAATCTGTAAAATATCAAGAGTTTCCAGTTAACTGGCTATTACGACACTCCAGGGAAGGCTACCTTGTAAACTGTCTAATTGTTCTAAGTGTTTTTCCTTTTTCCCCAGTCTCCTGAATCACGCCTATCAGGAAATAATGTTTCTCAAATTGCCTGCAGCAATTCTTTGGTTCAAAGTCAAAAGAGAATAGGAAATACTGTTGCTGTCTCAGTGAAGTCAGATAAATGTAAGACCTGTTATCATTGAGATAGTTATCTTTCTCAAAATTGGTTTTTCTGCTGCATAAAATTTGTTCTGTTTGATTAAAGTCAATATAATTCAATTTCAGTGCCTTCATTTCAGTGATGATTAGTGTTCAGAATTACAGGAAAACTGAGAAGCAGGACGCCTGCAGTCTGTCTCACCATCCTACCACCACGCTGGCTTTTTTTCACTGCTTTAAATAGGAATTCACTGTTTTCTTGGAGTCATTTTAGTAGCATTTAGTCCTATACCCACTTCATCACTTATTTGTAAGCATTTTTGATAGCTTGAAAACTTTACTATCAAGGATGTACATTAAGATTACCAATATCCTCCTTTTGAGAGGCATCTTCAATTTTTTACCCCCCACTGATACTGTGAGCTATTGTAGTGTGTTATATGAAGCCATCTGGAATTTTCTAGCAAATGCAGATGTGTGTGTGTGTGTGTGTGTGTGTGTATACACACATATATTTTCTAATGTAATATTCAATTTTAAAACTGTAGCCTGTTTGCTTTTTTTTAATTTATTCTGATTTTTTATACATGATGGCAGATTGATTTTTATCTGTATACTTTTGAATGATTCCAGAGACTTAATTGCTAAACTTAGTGGAAAGGCAGAGTGCATTTTCTATCAAGGTAAACAAACACATTTCCCTTTTGGATAAGTAGTTTTCTCAGTAGATGTAACTTCCTTACTTGAAAGAATAACCCCCTTTCATGGAGAGATTTTCTTTTCCTTTTCTTTTCTTTCCTTTCCAGATTGAACCCAGGGACACTCTACACCTGAGCTATATCCTCTGACCTTTTTAAATTTTTATATTTTGAAACAGGGTTTCACCCAAATACCAAGGATAGCCTCAAACTGTGATCCTCCTGCCTCAGTAGTTGGGATCACAGGCAGGTACCAGGAAGAGATTTTCTTATTGCCAACTTTTCTTTTAAGACTATAAAATGTGACAAACAGCAGTGTAACAAAATAGTTATGTAGCTATTTTTTCTTTTAAATTTCTAAATTATCTAATGATTCTTAACCTGACAAACTCTTGCTCCTTCATCAAGACCCAGCTCAGGTGTCACCTTCATAAATGCTTCATACACTCCTCAGACTTAGTTGCTTGATTCTTTAATTGTACCACTTCCATCATAGCCTTTAGCTCTTTTTTATTCAACTTGATGACTATCATAACTGAATGTAATAATTTCACTTGTGAGCTTGGAGCTTTCTTAAATCATCTTCCTCATTTTTATTTTCTCTCTCATGAGCTTATCTATCTTTTTCAGCTCTTTCAGAGTACATATCTCACTATAATCAGCATTACTTTCCTTAATATCCCCAATGCTAAGATGTCATGATTGCTTTTTTTCCAGGGTTCCCATCTTTTCCATTTTACAAAGATATTCCTCTGTGTTAGGTTGAGATGAGTTTAGTGCTGCTTCTACCTTCTAAGAGAAAATATCAACAGAATATTTCTAAAATTATTAGGTTCACTTCTACCTTCTAAGAGAAAATATCAACAGAATATTTCTAAAATTATTAGGTTCACTTGTATTAGCTGAATGAGAGTTTCCACTATTGCCTATACCATTGACATTTCTATATATGTTTATTGCATAACTGTCATTTTTTTTTGCCTGTGACTTTCTAGTGTTTTTAAAACTATTATTTTCTATGAAAATTTAGTTCAATATTTTCCTTGTCTAGCACAGTGACACAATTTTACATTGGCTTATTATTAAACTGTGATCATTTTAAGGTTATAGGGATCTAAAAGTTTAATGCACATCAGAGCTAAGAGGCAAAACTCATACAAGAAAGAATTATAGAGTAGACTTCTATGGTAATGTTTACATTCTTAAAGAAAAATAATTGGTGATTGTGGCAATGAAATGACCCTCGTAGAGAAAGTAAAATTTAAGTTTGATCCTCAAAGAGAGTGAAATTTTGAATAAATAGTAACTATTATTTATTTTAAACTTCTTATTCTAAGAAAAGGAAAAGGAAGTGAGTGTAAAGGAAAGATAGTATTTTCTATTTTTCCTTGTATAAAACATGGGAGAGGGTTGTGGCTCAGTGGTAGAGTGCTCACCTAGCATGTTGAGGACCTGGGTTCAATCCTCAGCATAACATATAAATAAGATAAATAAAATAAAGGTATTGTATCCAACTGCCACAAATACTTAAAAAAAAATCATCTGGGAACATGAAGCTCTCTGCTGTTACTTGGCTCATATATTGTAAGGTGGTTCCATTTGGGTAGTTAAAAAATGCAGTAAGATATTTCAAGCCATTGTGACACTATACAAGGAAGCAAAATAGGGGTATTAATCTAGGAACACAGACCTTATTACTCTCAAAAATTAAAATTGCACTATTTTCCAAACAAGAATGTTAGGGATGATCTCTAAAATGTTTGTTGATGCCTTTATTGAAAGTATTGATTAGGGCTGGGGTTGTGGCTCAGTGGTAAAGCACTTGTGAGGTGCTGGGTTTGATCCTCAGTGCCACATAAAAATAAATAAATAAAATAAAGGTATTGTGTCTGTGTACAACTAAAAATAATTTTTTAAAAAAGTCTTGATTAATACTTTAGTATTTTTAGGTTAGAACTAAATTTGATGAACTGAAAAATTGAGAAAGATCTTAATATTGTGAGACTTGATGATAAAATGTGGGTTTTGAAATTACACTGAAAACATGCTCATTGATATAATGTTTGTTATTTGACTATACTTTGAATGCAGTGCCTCTTTGATTTGAGGTGGAGAGGATTGATTTACGTTGGGGTTGATCTACTTCAGTTGTCTTACAAGTTTTCATTTCAGTAACATAAACACAACTTTTATTTATTTATTTATTTGAGGGGGTGTCAGTGATTGAACCCAGTGGTGCTTAACCAGTAAGCCACATCCCCAGTCCTTTTTTATCTTTTATTTAAAGACAGGGTATTTGCAAAGTTGCTTAGGACCTTGTGAAGTTACTGAGGCTGGCTTTGAACTTGTGATCCACCTGCCTCAGCCTCCTGAGCCATTGGGATTACAGGCATGCGCCACTGCATTGGGCATAGTAAGACACTTTTCTGAGGTAATTTGACAATGTCTGCCACATTCACAAATATACATTCTTTAATCTTCAATTTCATTTCTTTAATTTTTATAGACATTTGCATAAACACAAATAAATCTTAATTTTTAAATTTTTACAAGTAAGGGTATTAAAGTCTGAAAACAAAATGTCCAATAGTAGGAGATGGATTAATTAAAGCATAATGATCCATATATGCCAATATAGAATGATCACTAAGATACATTTAAATTGAATAAATTAGGGTGTAGCCATTATTTATGAGATGATTTCATTTATGTATGAAAAGAGAAATTTGCATATGCCTAGCATACTATTAAAAGGATATGGAGGAAGATTGTTCCAGCAGAGTAAGATTGCTAGTTGGAAGATGGGGATGGGAACTTTTCTTTGGAAAAGAAAAGTATGTGGTAAAATATCCTTTTATATTTTACCACATACTATGTCTTAAGTGGCAAGACTGGGATTCCAACCCAGATCACTAATTTCAAAGTCTATGCTCTTTCTGTTTTATCACAACTATTGCTATATGTCTGCTTTAAAACACAGTTCAGCAAATTTTAGGTCATTACAGCATATCAAACAAAGTCGATTTTAGTTATCTTAGTAACTCAGAGTATGTTTTATTTACTCATCATGGTCAATCTTTTATTTAATTTATTTGTTCTGATCAGTTATACGTGACAGGAGAATGCTCTTCGATTGATTGTACACAAATGGAGCACAATTTTTCACTTCTGGTTGTGTATGAACGAAGTAGGGTCATACCATTCGTGCAGTCATACATGTACCTAGGGTATAATGGTCAATCTTAACACAGAAAGCAAGCCAGGTGATACAAAACCAATTATTTTAAAAAATAAAGTGACAAACCATAGTATCATACTAAGGCGGAGCTGAATCATCTGTCTGAAGCATCAATTTTCTTGTAGGCAACCATGAGATACAACATTTAACTTAATTAAAATCAGGACATTCACATTGTAAGTAATTGTAGAATATACCAGCCATGAACTGGGATCATCAACCAATCTTATACTGAAAACCAAGTATATTCATTGGTGGTTCTGAATGAAAAAGTCTAACAAGGCCAAATTGGCTTATACTTTTTTTAATCTAAAATTTGATGTTAAGATTTAAGTTTCCAGTCTAGTAATGGAGCATGGCTAAGTCTCAAGGAGGAGCAGAACACAGTTGAAATTATAAATGTAGGGCTGGGGATGTGGCTCAAGCTGTAGCGCGCTCGCCTGGCATGCGTGCGGCCCGGGTTCGATCCTCAGCACCACATACAAACAAAGATGTTGTGTCCGCCGAGAACTAAAATAAATAAATAAATAAATATTTTTTAAAAAAAAAAAAAGAAAAAAAAAAGAAATTATAAATGTAGTCTTCCAGATTTTCTCACCTATTATCTCACAAATTCTCAGAAGTCAGAAATGATGTTCATTTGTTTTTGAAACCAGATGGTCATGTTGTGGGTAGACAGTATTGTTCAAGGTAGTATCAGATTTTTATATTGTTTCTAACCATCTCTCAGTTCTGTGCTGTGTGCTGCCTTAGTTAAGGCCTTTAGTTCAAATCTGGATCATCAGTTTTAGGATTATCCTGTGACTTTAATGTCTTCCTCCATCTTGATTTTCAAAGCTATTCTTCATGTCACTAAAGCTAAAACCTTTGAAAATTGCTTCCTCATGTCCCAAACAACTCTTTTCAGTCGCTTTTTAATTAGTAAAATATATATTGCAGAAAGAGGATTTACAAACCTGTTTAGGAAATGTGCATCCTTGTCTTTCACATATAAAATCTTTATTCTAATCACATGGTTTCTTCAGTGTCCCTGGAACATACATGATATTTTCCTGAACTGGTACTTGGAAACTTCTTGGTATATTACCTTGAAATACTTTTCTTCCTTCCTCCTTTTTCTCATAACAAGTGCATCCTGAAAAGAAGATCCTATTTATATTTATTCCTTTCCCTAAAGCTTCTTCAGTCTGTAATGATCTTGAAATCCTTTAAAGTATTTTTTTTCTCTGTTCTACTTAGGGAAATTTACTATATATAGACTTGTGAATTTATATGTGTCTCTAATTAACTCTAATGGTACTATTAACTTTTAGGTATATTTAGTTGATTTTTTTTTTTTTTTTTTTTAAGATATTAGTGTGAAGGGGGCTGTGGTTGTGGCTCAGTGGTAGAGTGCTCGCCTTGCACCCGTGAGGCACTGGGTTCAAACCTCAGCACCACATAAACATGAAATGAAGATTTAAAAAAAGCAAAAGAGGAAGAAGAGGAATCTGTTTAAAAAAAAAAAAAAAGATATTAGTGTGAAGCTTTTTTGGGCAAGGGATACCAGGGATTGAATTCAGGGGTACTCGCCCGCTGAGCCACATCCCCAGCCCTATTTTGTATTTTATTTAGAAACAGGACCTCACTGAGTGGTTTAGCACCTCACTGTTGCTGAGGCTGGCTTTGAACTCAAGATCCTCCTGTCTCAGCCTCTTGAGCTGCTGAGATTACAGGGTGTGCCACTGCTCCCAGCGAGTGTGAAGCTTTTATATGTCTCTTTTTTTTTTACATATAGCATAAATGCTTAATGTAGGCAATTTACAAATGATTATTTAATGTGAGTATAGAGAAGAGATCATGTTTTATTTTTCTATGCTTTACCAGTGTTTAACACTAGGCCTGGTATACAAGCTTTCAATAAATGTTGAAGTTTGGTTAAATAATTAATTTTAGATAGTTGTATTTTATAATATTGTTAGTTTGTAATGTAGTCTGTTTCCCTAACCCTACCAAAGCAAGATTGTGTCAATGATGCACTTTTCTGAGGCCATGCAGAGTATTACCTGGATTCTAAGAGATCAAAACCTGGATACTCTTACATATTGTTCAAGAAAACTAATGTTTAAAGCTTAGGTTTTGGTGTTGTAGAGCTTAAGGTTCACAGTTCTATTCTTCTACTACCTAGTTGCATGACTCTCAATAGTCTGTGCCTTTACTGTAAAATACTGATGGTAATGACTATTCTTACATGGAGTTCTTAACGCAGTTAAATAAGGTTGTCTATATAAGCACAGAGTACATAGTCAGAAAAAATGTTAATTATTTCTATTATTGTTATTGCTAGTTGTCATCCTCTTAATCTAATAGCCTTTCATATTGCAGAATCATCTGTCATTATAGAAATCTTAACCTATGTGAATAGCTTGTCAATAAAGTTTCAGCTTTTAAATCTCTTCCTAAATTTAAATATTTTGACTTTGGAATTTAGCTTATAGTAGAATCCTCTTTCTTCAGAGTAAAAAATAGTGGACTGCAAGCTGAAAGATTTGAATTCTATTCCTAGCTTGATCACTGTATAGGTGATATCAATGTATTATTATTTGTGTACATGACTTAATTCCGATGGCTTACAGAGTTATTTAAAGTAAGGACCAAGTCTTACTGAGTTTTATATGTAGCAGCATGGATTAGTAAATATCAGTTGAATAAAAACAGCCTTTAGTTTCCCAAATGAGGGCATTGGACTCTCTAAAATTTTGTTTTAGCTCTCAAATATTTTGAAAATATTTGAATGGCCAATGAAAAATGAACCCCAGCATTGGAAAAGAATTGAGGATTCAAAGATATAAATGTGAGTTTTGCAACTCATAGATTATAGAAGTAAAAGGCTCCCCTCTGTCCTGCTTCCCCCAACCCCCAAGGAACAATATCTGGATTCTGGCATATCCAGACATTAACTTTTTAATACATAGGCATTTCAAATAATTTCAAAACTGACCTTGAGTTGTAGGAAGCAGAGTACTATTGTGGTTTTACTCTGGCATTCATAAATACACTATTCACCTAAAAGAAAATATTCCCTAGTATTGAAAGCAATTTTATATTACTTCCAAAGTAGAAACTTTATAGTTAGTCATACTCTTTTAGCTTTCATATTTTAGAGTAACTTTATAGGTTTTTTTCTCTTGAACATTAATCTTTGAGTTTCATCCTTAAGTATAATATATAAAAATGCTTATACATAACCTCATATATAAATGCAATTACTTTTCAGGTAAATTTTTATTAGTAGTATCTTTTTTTTTTTTTTTTTTTTTTTTGCCTAGGTTGGGGGAAGGAGGCTCTTTTGTTCCCATAGGAATTTTAGAATTGTTCCCAAAATTTGCAAGAAAAAGAAAGCCAGATGGAGTTTTTAGTAGGAATCATTTTGAATTTAAAGATTAATTATGGAATATTATCATCCTGACTCTGATCTTCTGGTCCATGATCTTGGGTGTGTTTCCATTTATTTAGATCATTTTTAATTTCTTTCAACAAGGTTTTGGCTTTTTGTAGGGGGGCAGGAGATGGGGAGGGAACCCAGGTGTGATTTACTAATAAGCTACACCTCAGCCCTTTTTTATTTTTTCACTTTGATACAGTTTTTCCAAATTGGCCAGGCTGGCTTCAAACTTCCAATCTTGCTTCAGCCTCTTTCATTGTACAGTTTTACACTTTTTTTGTTAAATTTATTTTTCTTTTTTTTTTCTTTTTTGGTGTTATTGGAAATAAAAATAATTTCTAAATTTTACTTCTGAATTGTTCCTTTAGCATATAAACATCTGGAATATTTTTATTTATTGGTTCTTATGTTCTGTAACCCTGAGAAACTCATTTATTAGGTTTGTTTTTTAGTAAAATTGTTAGAATTTCCTCTATACAAAATCATGTCATCAGTGAATAGAAATAGTTTACTTCTTCCTTTCCAATCTGGATGCTTTTGTATACAAAATCAGTAGTTATTCAAATCATTGTTCCTCTATATGAATGTATTTTTTTTCTGTTTGCTTTTAGTATTTCTTCTTCAGTTTTGGTTTTGAGCAGTTTGCTTATATATATCTAAGTTTCTGCTCTCTTTACATATCCTCTTTGATGTTCTCTGATCTTGAATCTGTATCTCTCCCACCTCTTGTCTCACATGTTGCTGATTCCAATCCTGCATATATTAGACATTTTTATGTTGTCCCACAGGTCCCTGAGTCTGTGTTAAATTTTTCCAATCTTTTTTTCCTCTACCCTTCAGATTTAATTAATGTATCTTTGAGGTCATTGACACTTTCCTGTCTCCTTTTCATTCTGTTATTAGAACTCTGTAGTAAAATTTAATTTCAGAAATTTTTCAGGTCTAGAATTTCTATTGGTATTTTTTTATATTCTGTATTTTCTAAGATTTCCACTCCTTCCACTCATTGTTTACATATGTTCCCTTACTTAGATTTATATATATAGCTAGGTTTAAAGTTTTTTTTGTCTACTGATTTCAGCATCTGGTTTATCTTGGGGTTGTCCTGGTTGATGGTGTTTTTCTCTTGACACTAGATCACATTTTATCAGTTCTTGCATGTAGAGTATTTTGGACAGTATGATGGACAATGTGTCTGGTAGGTTGTGAAGTCTAGATTCTCTTTTTTCAAAATATTGTTTGTTTTTTAGTAGGCAATTATCTTGTTTAGAATAACTCTACAAAATCTTTCTCTCTGATGGAAACTCAAATTTCTGTTCTGCTTTTTTCTGTAGCTAGACTGCTTTGCAGTGTATGTACATTATTCAGGCATTGGCCAGAGATTTGGGCAGGGAAACTTGGTTATTTTGAAGTAGTTCAATTGGTTTGAACTTTTTACCTTTTTTTGTTTCCATGGTTTTATTAACTGGAAATATTTGTTGGTATTTGAATTCCAATCCCTTATTTTGACAATTAAATAAGATACTGGTTATCTAATGCTTTTGTTTTTCTCTTTATTACAGATCGAGCTGGAAGCATCAGTACTCTGGATTCTTTAGACTTTGCAAGATATTCAGATGATGGTAACAGGGAAACAGATGAGAGAGTGGCAGGTAAGATTGTGAAGACAGACTGAATTCTTGACTTTGCAGAAATAATGAAATGGCTTGAAGAATTATCTTTCTTCAACAATATGGTATGTTAATATAATATGCATAGTTATTATATAAAATTGTGCTAATAATTTATTGTTATTAAATTCTAATTTATTGTAAGTTTGGAGTACCCCAACAAGGGTGCTAAGAGTTTCTGGATATACATACCTGAATTTGGCCTGTAGCCAGCAACTTACAACCAACTAGTATTAAAACCGGTGTTAAACAGACTTAACTCAGCCACTGGGTAATACAAAGTTAGTTGAACCTTTGCCTCATTACTTTGATTCTCCAAACCAAGGTTCATATTCGGGTATGTGTATCACTGTAATTCTATTGATTGTTCAAAACTGATTCCAGTCTCATTGGTGAGTAAAATTTTATCTTGAATTCCCTGGGTGCTCCTGAGCCATAATAACATATCTCTAGAAACTTTTGACTTTCCCCTGATTCAGAAAATAGAGGTTAATAATTGGTTCGCAGGGTCCTCCAGGACCCCACCTATATCAGTAACAAGGACAGCATCTTTCTAATCTATTTCTCAGTCAGTCTACTTACCTTCCATAGCTCACTCCTCTCCCTAGAGCCCTGCCCTCTAAGTATCACCACTATATTTGCAAGTACTTCAGAGGACCAGATGAGCCCAGTGGAATCTGCTGAGGGTCCACCATGAATTTGCCTAGCTCCTTAAGTATAAATATGTGGTACTTTCTGGTGCCTCAAGGCTGAGGCTCCCTGCCCTTGAAGGCATTCTAGATTGTGTTGCAAGCATTGTAGTTTGTATAAGACTTTGTCACTGCAAAACATGAGAAAAGCAGGCAGGTACCGCTTGGGTATTTTGAGCTCCACTGGAATGTAGGTACTCATGAAATAGGAGGGATGCCATATGGATAGATAGAACCTGTGAAGGAAATATGAGGTCAGAAAATAACCATAATTTGGATTCCTCTCTTGCCCAGCTCTTGAATTTTTATTTGATTTACTGGAATAAGTTTGGTAAAACCTACCAAAGATGATATTACCTGAAATTGTCACTATGAATGAAAATGAGTACTAAAGAAGGCGCAAGCACCATTCTGGATACTCTAAATGTTGATTAACTCATTGAATAATAAAATTATCTTCATCATCTCCTCCCCAGAAAACTGAGGCACTCAAAGGATTATATAAGAAGAGAGCTAGGATTCAAATTCACATAGCCTAGCAACACGAGCCCACAATTAACTATACCACAGTCTATCTCCTTTCATAAAAGATTAGGTTTGACCTAATTAAAAATAACATTTCAATATATAATTTTCCATTCCTTGCCCAAGAATAGATATTGAACATTTGAATAACTCAGACATTGATATAAGTTAGGGAAAAAAATATTTGTTTTTCAACAAAAGCTGAGACAAGACTTAATAGTCTAAACAATAGCATTATCAATTAATGGGGAAATCCCTAGAAGAGTTTAATGTGACTTCCCTATATCAAATTACAGTTTAGTGATAAGCATCACCTATTGGTAGTCATAACCAAACAGCAAACTGAATACGTCAGTAATATCTAAAAATTAGCAAATCAACTGGAAATTTCTTAAATAATTTTGGGATTATTTTATCCTATTGTATCATTTGTAAAGTAGCATTGTTACATGTAATTACATATTAGGTATTAGCTGTAGGTTATATATTAAATATGTGAAATTTTAGTTGATTTAGACTAAATATATCCCAACTGTTTTACTGTATATATTGTTAAATATTAGAAAAAAACTCCTACCCAGAAGTTGGCCACATAATTATGTTCTTTTCCTCAACTTAAATTTGAAAACTTACCTTTTTGATTGAGACAAATTAAAGGGGTTCATCATTATTCTCACTATGTAGGTATTTAATACCTCTTATTAAAGGAAAAAAAGCATTATAGATGAAAAAGCAAAATGTTTAGATTAAATTTATAATCACAAATTCCTTTGGATAATCTATTCACAGCAATGTAAGTAGAAAAGAAAATTAAAGTTTCTCTAACCAAATTTCACGGTTATGTACATTTTCATTCCTTGCCTAACTTTTTATCAGAACTCTGAGTAAGAAGGTTAAAAATCTCATTCAGCCAAGTGTGGTAGCACACACCTGTAATCGCTTATCAAATTGTAATTTGGTATAAAACCCAGTAAATATAGTTCTGATGGTTAACAAATATATTTCATTATTGTGATAACCTAATATATGTTAAACTGCACGTATTTTGATATGATACAACACTAATTTTGTACTAGGTTGCAAGAACTACATTAAATGTTAAGAATGCACCCTTGACCTTTGAGGGTCTTTGTGTACTTGAAATAAACTGATACATAACACTTTCTGATTTATAAATGTTGCCAAATATAACTGTTTGGATATGTATTATTAAAGATAGAGATGACGATTGTTTGGTAGCTACTCAGTTTTTTTTCCCTTTTTTTAAATTTGTGCATCTCAGTTTTGCAGAATGATGGGTATCATTGTGGCATATTCCCACATAGATGAAAACCCCGTTTGATCAGTTTCATTCTCTAGTAACCACCAACCCTCTCTTTGTCCTTTCCCCCATGCCCACTCATCCAAATGCTAGATAGTGAACAAAGAAGTAGTAGATCTGGATGCCCTAGAGACTTACATAACCAACAGTGAAATTTATTAAATATGTGATAGTTTAGACCTTACTTTTTTTTTCTTGGTGCACTGTTATCATTTATTTAAATAGTTATCCTAAATCATCATTATAGACCTTACATTTTTTATCTAAAAAATATATCTCTAAGTTTGGAGAGATAAAATAACTTTTAATTATTACATTGTGCTTGTTTTAAAATAAATGCTTTCATCTTCAGTAGAAAAAGGAGAAAGAACATATATTATCCCAAGAGAATAGCTTTCAATCTTTTAATGGTCTTCTACTATAGCCTCTTATTGAATAAAATGTATTAATATGTGGGTGAGACTTCACAACAATTTCAATTAATCAGAGTTACCACTTTCCAAAAGATTTTGAGTCTGCTAATCATTGGTAGTAATTTAAAAATTATGAAAAGACAATAATTCAGAAAAGATACTTGTCTTGTCATCTGTCATTGGATCAAAGGCTTACCTCACTAAGAATAAAGAAAGTTTTATTACATTTCTGTGCCAGTCTTGTGTAAAAGGAGGTTATAGATAATACAGATAATGAGCCCATGGTCCTCCCAGGCAAATATAAGGTCTTTTCCAATCTTTAAATTACCTGTCAATATTTATGAAATAGGGGCTGGGGTTGTGGCTCAGTGGTAGAGCGCTCGCCTCGCACGTGCAGGACCCTGGGTTCGATTCTCAGCACTACATAAAAATAAATAAGTGAAATAAAGGTATTGTGTCCAACTACAACTAAAAAATAAATCTTTAAAAAATATATTTATGAAATAGATACTACATTTGTTTTTAGCATCATTTTTATTACCATTCCCCTAAATTCACTGATTGGGTTAATACTCTAATAACCCAATCATTTCTCCTTTAAATCTTCTTGCATTGTCTCACACATGAGCTCTTGGGGGGACACCTAATATCAAAACCATAACAAATATGGAAGTATACATTTTCACATAAAAGTGATTTAAGTAGAGAAGAAATCAAACCAAAATGAGCTTAATTTAATTGATTTTTAAGTAAAAGCCTTAAGTTTTCTTAGAAGTATCAAGAGAGATCCACATTCTAAGTATCGGGATTGCCATTATTTAAATTGTTTTTTTGTAATTTGAGCATCTGCTATGTTCATCACAATGTTAGACCCTCAGTATGGAAGTACAAAAGAGATTAAGTTTCTACCCTAGAGAAATGTGTTCTGAAATATGTCTGTGTCTGTAATAAAAAATGTATTCGGTGCTTTGGAAACAGCAACAAGGATCTGATTGCTTTTAGAACCACCAGTATTCCTGTTTGAGTTCATAAGATTTCATTTAGTGTTGGCAAGGACGTGGGGGAAAATGTACATTTATACATATCTGGTGGGACTGCATATTGGTGCAATCACTCTGGAAAGCAGTATGGAGATTCCTCAGAAAACTTAGAATGGAACCACCATTTGACTCAGCTATCCCACTCCTCGGTATATATCCTAAGGACTTAAAATGAGCATACTATAGTGATGTTGCCGCTTCAATGTGCATAGCAGCTCAATTCCCAATAGCTAAGCTATGGAAACAACCTAGGTACCCTTCAATAGATGGATGGATGAAGAAAATGTGGTACATATACACAATGGAATATTACTCAGCCATACAGAAGAATGAAATTAAGGCATTTGCCAGTAAATGGACAGAACTGGAGACTATCATGCTAAGTGAAATAAGCCAATCCCCAAAAAACCAAAGGCCAGATGCTCTCTCTGTTATGTGGGTGCTGATTCACAATGGGGTGTGGGGAGTGGAGATTCACTAGATTGGACAGGGGAATGGGAAAGACAGTAGAATGAATTACATATAACTTTACAATGTTCAAAAATGAATGCACGACCAGTGTAACTTCACATCATGTACAACCACAAGAATGGGAAGTTATACTCCATGTATGTATGTCAGAATATATCCTACTGTCATGTATAACTAAAAAGAACAAATTAAAAATATATATATTTCACTTAGCTTCAGAGTCCCTGACTTTGTTCTCATATCTCTACCTGTTACTAGATAACTTCTCTAGTTTGTTGTACCTCAACTCTTCTAGGATCTAGAGAAATAAAAACTATCCTTTCTAGCCAGGTATGATGGTGCACACCTGTAATATCAGCTACTCGGTTGGCTGAAATATGAGAATTGCAAGTTTAAAGTCAACCTGGGCCATTTAGAAAGATCTTCTGAAAATAAAAATAATATAAAGGAGTGGGCAAGTAGTTCAGTGGTGGGACACGCTCAGGTTCAATCCCTAATACCACCAAAAAAATAAATAAACTATGTTTTTTAATTTATATGATTTATCACATAATAGCATCAAACATTGGAATGTCCACTCACAAATATTTGTGGAATAAGTTTATTTTCTAGGTATTATACTGTCTTAGGACCTGCTGTCAACACAGACATATGTGGCCTTTATTATGTTTACAAGTTCTACCAGGCATTCTAAAATGGCATTCAGATTTTTGCCTATAGAATATTCTGCCCCTTTCTCCTGCTAGGATCAAATTCATAGAGGAGGCATCAGTAGCGCGCTCATTCTTTTGGAAGTAGCTTGGCAGCATTCATATCCAGCTTTCTCAGGATTAGGAGGGGAAAAGCCCCCTGTTGCACATATATCATTTCCTTCCTATCAGTAATATGATTTGATTTTCTTATTTTAAAATATTATATAAATCTCATTATTTTATATCATTTAAAATAGACTAGGTGCTTCAACAAGGCTGAAAAGAAGATAGGTAGCATTTTCAAAATGGACTTATCTTCATATGTTACCATGAAATTAATAAGATAGACTCAAAAAAATACATCATTGTTGTAGGTGGTTATATTTAAACTAAAAATTATATAGTCATAAATTTTTGTGGATTTGGGTTTCTATTTTCTTTAACATTTCCTAAAATGTATTTCATGATGATGTAAGTTTCATAGAGGAAGAACAAAAATAGAAGAATAAAATCAGAGAATTTCATATATATGTTTAGAAATTCATAGTTTTTTGCAGAAATTTTCAGAACTTTTAATATGATTATAGGTTATTATAGTAATTTATATGACAAGTCATAAAGATCTTAGCTATATAACAGTTATGGGAACAGATTAGTGTATATTTAGAGAGTGATTAAAGGGTTAAAAATCAATATGGTATGGACATTTAATTGATAGGATAAGTAAGCGTGAGGGATAAATATAAGTAACCTCTAGGCTTCCCGTTTGGCCAGCTGGGTAGATAGTGGTGCCATTAAGGGAGTCAGACAGCAGGAGGAAAATCAGATTCGAAAAGAAGATAATGAAATTCATTTAATTAGGATCAAATTCAAAACTTAGAAGACTCTCAGGCGGCCATGTCCAGAAGATAAGTAGGTAAGATTATATCGTAGGAAGAGAATTTAAGGATTTCTGAGTCATCAAAGGAATTGTGATAGTTAAAACCACAGAAGTATCATCTCAGTGACTAGGTAGAATATGAAGAGAAAGGGGCTAAGGATGACACACTGAGAAACACCAACTTTGAAATGAGTGACAGAGGAACAGAAATGTAAACAGGAAAAACAACAACAGGAAGAAGTTTTTTCTTTAAAGGTTACAGGATAAAGGATGCCTTTTGCCCACTAAGATACCTATAGAAAAGGGGATGTTTACAAATTATGGAGATTACACCATGCTTTAATTCATTTACTTATCATTCTCTAAGTCATATCTAATGGTATGTTTCTTAAATCCACAGTGGGCATGAGAATTTTCTAAACTCAGTAGAGGGTAGAGATTGTACTGTGTTAATATTTTTGTATTATTTTAAAAATAGAGGCTGCACACATTTGCACACGCCTGTGATCCCAATGGCTCAGGAAGCTGAAGCAGGAGGATCGTGAGTTCAAAAGCCAGCCTCAGCAAGTTAGCAAGGCCTAAGCAACTCATCGAGACCCTCTCTCTAAATAAAGTATGAAAAAGGGCTGGAGATGTAGCTCAGTGGTTAAGTGCCCCTGGATTTAACCCCAGGACCTATTCCCCACTGCCAAAAAAAAAACAAAGAAATGGATTTTTATTCTAGCATATTAAGAAAATTGGAGAGAATTTTTCTTTTCATCGGACTATTGTTAGTATACTTAAATAAGTGTTAAAGATTCAGAAGTATTATTTTCAATCACCTTATATTAAGAAAAAGAAATCCAGATAATCCAACCTGGAAGAAAACAGTTGTACATTTACTATGAGATGGCAAAGTCCTGATTCGAATCTATTAATTTGAACTGTTCTTCAGTGGTGAGCTGGAATGAGAATGAAAAAATACTTAGACCAGTGTTACAGAAAAGGTCTTCCAAGATAATATTTTGAGTTTCATACCAAAAAGAATTAAGTTTATTGAGTATTTCAAGATAATATTAGTGATAAATTGATTGGGGCCACAAAGGATTATTATTTTTGTTTTGATCTTTAGCACTTCACCTTTGATGTTTTCACATAGTTGTATATCTCCTAAGTCATGAAAGAGTGACCTTTAAGTACTCACGTACCTCTAATATCCTTGTAATATCCAGCACAGGCTGAGAAATATTTCAACTATAATTTAGAGTTGCTTTCCAGACTTAATCATTAATTATTTTGACAAATTATAGTATGAATTATTAATATATACCTGAATATTTGCAGTTATTTTGAGCTGAAATCCAATGATTTAATAAAGAAGAGACATACTCATATAACATTGCCATAAAGAGCCTTTCTTGAGAAATTCTCATATAACTGCAATTTCCTGATTATATCCCTTATATAGATGTGCTATAGCCTCAAAGATATGCATTTGTGTTTTAAAATCAATATTGTATACTAAGAAACATGCAGCAGAGTGAATTCATATTGATAGTCACTGTCTTTTCAAAGTATTGGTAATTTCTGATGACATTTGGCAATCATATATGATATATATATATATATCAAGAGGTGCTAAAAATATAAATTCTTGCCGTCTGACATGGGTTTTTCTGGCTTTCTGTGCCTTTATCATTCAGTGTTTTGCTCTTGGTCACCTAAACTTTCACCAATCCAATTTTGAGTTTTTCCTAGTTTGTGTTTTAACCAGCCACCCTCCCTTCCCCTTTTTTTTCCCCACATTTCTATCATTCTGGTGTAGGGCATTTCTGATCTGCAATTGTTCTGTATTATGTCTTAGTAAATTTTAAGTGATATTGAAAGCATAATGTATATACTTTTAAGGTACAAGCTGGATATTTTTAAATCAAAATCGATTACTTAGAATTTTGAAATTAAAAAAAGGTAAACTAATATTCTACATAAACCCATTCTGTAATGTGTATAGTCTCACTGTAACACATGTGCTTAGAGTTTGCAAAATTTGATTTAGAGAAAATGTTTTCACTTTGTTGCACAGAAATCTTTGCAGATCAGCATTGCTGACTACCGAAAAACATATAGTAACATACAGTGTCATCTGATTTTTAGTTTTGCTTCCATGTTGCTGCAGTTAAATTCTGTGCATCAAAATAATTGGCCATTATGTACTAGATGTGATTGAACAACATTTTAAGTTTTTATTGAACATATGCAAACTGAGTGAATCCTAATTTTTCCATATATTTTTATACCTTTATTTTCTCTGATATTTTCTGATGTGACGTCTTTTTTCTATGGTCAATCAGGAAAAAAATGCATCTTTAAGATAAAACCTTAAATTTCCTAATTTATATGCAGGGCTATTAACCACTATGGTTTTAACACACATTTGTATCAAAGATCACTTAAATTTCTCAGAGCTTTACTTAACAGAAATGTCCTTTTTTCAAGTCTAAGTTTGCTTTTTCAACACAGTATTCATCAATTTTAAGAAAATTTTTCCTTTAAGACAATTTAATTTTATGATGAAGCATTTTAAAGAGTTTATTAAAAAGCTTCCCTAGTATTCATATTTATTATAGGAGAAATCTTTGAGTTTCATTAATCTTTCATAACATGAACAGATTTGTTTACTATTAAATTTCAAAGATTCTGTTTACTTGATACTAAGTAATAGTATATACAATCATTTTAAAAATGATTGAAGTGTACATAGTCATTTGTTTTAGAATTATTTTCAATAGATATTAAAAGAAAAACCATTTATTTTTGGCTTTAAATGAAAACTAAAATAAAACCTTTAGAACTTTTTTTAAGGATATGTGCTTAACATATCTATGCTTGTTTTTAGAAAACATGCTTGTTTGTAGAAAAATTCATAGGCATTCCAACGTTTGTTAAATATTTAAGCTATATTCTTTCAACATCTTAATAAAGGGATCTCTATTCAGTAATGTTTCTGTATATTGATCTATAACATTGTTCTAGACAATGTGTTTAAAAATAACTTTAAAAAATTTTTTTAATGGATATTTGCTTGAATTTATCTATTTTTTACCTTGGATATTTGCTTGAACTAATCTATTTTTTTTACCTTTTCTCCTAAAATTGCATCATCCAAAAAACATGTCATTACATTTTCTCTCCTAGACTGAGTGAAACAGAAGTACCCAGATTGCTGATATTTTTATTTAACTAAATGAAAGTATGCCATAGATTTTTATTTTTAAATAGAGCTATTCCTTGTCAGACAGCTAGAACATTTGATTTGATAATAGCCCCCTGAATTCTACAAAAACTATGGAAAACATTCACCAGTTTGCTTGCAAATCAACTCTGCTGCATGCGTTCACAAGTTTCATAAAGATTGCATGCTTTCTGTTTTCAATACAAATTGTATTTTTTTTCATACCCATCTTTGCTTTTTATTTTTTTATTTTTGTTTCCCTTTTCTTGGTTGGATGCCTGTGTGTGTTTATTCCAAATCCCTGTCCAGTCCTGGAGTTTGAACTACGGAAAGCCAAGGAGACCATTCAGGCCCTCCGAGCCAACCTGACAAAGGCTGCAGGTGGTGTACATAAAACTTTTTTGAGACTTTTTCTACTTTGACAATGTAGAAGTAGCTGGGATATTTTAAAATATAAAATAGTAAAACATTATTTATATTTTTTTCCACCAGAACATGAAGTTCCTTTACAGGAACGAAAAAATTACAAATCAAGTCCTGAAATTCAGGTGGGTGAATGACAGATCTAAATGTATCTTCCACATAAAATGGTAGTACAAGTATTAAGGAGCTAAACTTGCAGTTTACATCTGTCTTTTATTTTGTTTCCAGGAGCCAATCAAACCTCTTGAAAAGAGAGCTCTAAACTTCTTAGTCAATGAATTTTTATTGAAGAATAACTATAAGCTTACATCAATAACTTTTTCAGATGAAAATGATGATCAGGTAAAGTCACTTTATTTTAAAGTAATTTGTTTCCTTTTTTGACTTAGTTTACTTTCTCTTTTATCTGTTTTTTTTGTTTGTTTGTTTGTTTTAAGTTACTATACCTGTAGTAAATTCCAGTACCATTCTACTGGTTAGCAAAAACCACAATCCCTAACCTTCTCAGTTTTGTATTCCATTGGTTTACAGAGTATTTTGTTTTCCTGTGGCTTCTACATAAAGACTTTTTGTTCTTTCCAGATAGCTTTTTACAACTTCCAAGTAATTTATAATCCATCCATAGTTGCATGTATTCATAAAGTGTGCTGTTTGTTTTTAATTTAAAATGTTTACTCAGTAACATAGATTAATTTACACTTAGAAATTCAGTTTAGGGTTGGGATTGTAGCTCAGTGGTAGAGCGCCTGCCTAGCATGTGTGAGTCACTGAGTTCAAGCCTTAGTACCACATAAAAATCAATTAATTAATTAATTAATTAAAGGGTTCCTGTTCATCTACAACTAAAAATATTTTTATTGAAAATAAATTCATCATAGATAACAAATTAGACTAAAAAGTAATAAAAAAGAAATTCAGTTTAACTGTAAAAATTTCAGTAGCGTTATGACAATTAAATGTTAGGTAACACAATAATTAAGATGGTGTTTCAAATGAAAGTGAAAATAGTAGCTGTACTTCTGAAGAGGGACCAATTTTAGAAATTCATTCTTATTTTCCTGATAAAATCTTCTAAGTAAAGAAATGATGGCTAAATTTAGTGCTGTCTTTTAGCTCTGGAAATCTTGGCTACTTAGTATTAATGGATCTGTTTGAATTATATACCTTAAAAAGCTGAATTCCAGAGAGTTCATTAGATAGAAATAAGGAGCCTGTCATTTCTTGTTTCTTTTTTTAATGATATTTTATTTATTTTTTTGTTGTGCATGGAGATTGAACCCCAGACCTGTACATGCTGGGCAAAGACCATACCTCTGAGCAATACTTTCATCCCCAGGAGATCATCATTTTATTTTTATTTATTTATTTATTTATTTTTTAAATTTTTTTTTTTTTTTTGAGATCATCATTTTAAATTACATTTATTTCATTGGTTCATAAAATCTTACATGGATCTTTTTGCATCTCTTTAAGGGAGATAGCATTTCAATAGCCTCTTAGTTATTGCAAAGGGCTACACTTAAATATACTACAGTAATGCACTGCTTAATAGAATAGATGTTTTCTGAGAACCACATCATTAGGCAATTTCATCATTGTACAGACATTATAGAATAAACTTAAACAAACTAAAATGGTTATAACATTGTTAAGTGATATAACCTTATTGGGACCACCATCTTACATGAAAGCTGTAAATATCTAGTTACTTTTTAAATGGTAGCTTTACTGAACATATACTAAGTAAAAGACATTGAACTGGTATTTTGCTAACATAAATGCTTACTTTACTATGGTTATAGCTTAAGTGAATTGTGTTTATAAATGATGACTAACCAAAGAACAAGAAAAATTTTGACTGTGGGAAAGACTAAGAGGCTAAAGCAAATGCAGAAAGGGGAAAAGAAAAACAAAGAATATTTAGGACACATATAACAAATAGCAAGATTATAGGTTTAAACTTCTGATGAAGGCCCAGACACTATAAACAAATTTGTTGAGAGAAATTAAAGAATACTTAAATGAAGAGATATATTGTTCTCATTGATAGTTAACATTGTGCTCAATGTTGTCTGTTAATTTTGATTTGTATTTTTAATGCAATTCTAATCTTTATGTCCCTCGCATTTTTCATTCCTATGGAAAAAGTAAGAAACTAGTATAGCAAAAACAACTTTAATAAAGAACAGAGTTGTAGCACTTAAACTAAAGCTACCTGATGTCAAGTCTTAAAAAATTCTGCAAAACAAGACAGTATCATTTTTAAACAGACAAGTTAATAAATGAAACAGAATGGAGTCCAGAGATAGACTCACATATGGAAGGTTCTTTGATCCCCCACAAAATGCAAAGTAAATTCCATACGTAAAGAATAGCATTTTGGCCTTGGGGTTGTGGCTCAGTGGTAGAGTGCTCGCCTAGTACATGTGAGGCACTAGATTCGATCCTCAGCACCACATTAAAAAAAAAAAAATGAAATAAAGATAAAAAAATGAAATAAATTTAAAAAAGAATAGCATTTTCAAATGATCCTAAAACAATTTGATATCCATATGTTCTCCAAAATGAAAACCAAACCATATTCCATAACATATACAAAAAATCAGCTCAAAATGAGTCATAGACGTTAGTGTAGATCCTGAAAAGCTGTGAGGCTTCTAGAGGAAAACAGGGAGAAAATCATTGCAATTTTGAAAGGTAGGCAAACATTCCTTAGATCTGACTACATGTTTGTTCTCCATCAGATATGCTGTTATACAAATTAATAGCTTTTGCTCTTTGGAAATCATTCACAAGTAAACAAAAAGACAAGTCAGTGTATGTAAAAAAAAAATCTATTTATATTCATTTTTTAGCTTTAGGTGGACACAGTTATCTTTATTTTATTTTTATGTGATGCTGAGGATCGATTGAACCTAGTGCCTTATGCATGTTAGGCGAGTACTCTACCACTGAGCCACAACCCCAGCCCCTGTAAAAGTATTTTTAGTGTAACAATATTTATATGTAATATATCTCAAACGAATTTGTTACAGTTCTCTAACCTCAATAATAAGAAGTTAACCCAATTTTTAAAAGAGATTTATGCACGTACTTCACCAAAGAAGATATAAGAAGATATCGTCGTGGCAAATAAGTGCATGTAAAAAGATACTCAACCCATTTATTTATTAGAGATATGCGAATTAAATTACATTGAGATACCACAACACATTTCTTAGACTGTCTAAGATTGTACAAGTCTTGACAAAGATGTAGAACAGTTAGAAAGTCTTTCGGTTGCTGGTTCTAAGCACAATTTAGATATATAATAAATTTTGGGTTAATAATAGATAAAAGGACATTTGACTAATACGTGTAATAATCATTTAATATTTTTTACAAGTTAAAATTTGTTTAATTCTTGTTGTAGGCCAAGCACTATAGTAAGTCTTTTAAAATTATTGCATTTATCCTAAGAGCTAATAAGTAATATATCCATTTTACAGATGACTCATTTAAGCCTCAAATTATAACAACAATGAGTGGTAACTAACAGAAATTTCATATGTGGGTTTGGTTTTCTCCAAAGCTCCCACTCTGACTATGCATATTCATGTCAAATTAATCCTTAATAATAGCAGTCTAATTATTCAAATAAGCCTTTTCTAATGTATTAGGGAGAGATGGGTTTGTAAGAAAGTATATTGAATGTTGATTACTCAAGAACTTCTAAAGCTCTTCTAAAAATATTTGCCCATAGAAGTTGAAATGCTATGCCTTTTTTAGTTTTAATAAAGTTGTGTTAGATTGAATAAAAGAATGTTTCAAAATGCAACAAATCAAAAAAGCAGATATTTGGATTTTGAAAATTGCCAGAAGCATTTTTTTTTTGATAACGTACATTAGATTCAAAGAGCTTCAGCAAAAAGACAAGCAAATTAAATTAGCTGTTTATCCACTTGAGTTTATACTAATCATATATAGATTGGATAATGAAGAAAACAGTGCTATCATTGAGTTTACTTGTAATGTGCAACATTAGGTACAATTTATGAACTATGACTTTCTTAATCTAAAAATGTTGAATGACTTCATGCTGTTATTTGAACACGTTTTTTAAGCTGTTAGAGTTTACATTTAAGACAATTAAACCTACTTACCTAGAATGTCAGAAAACTTACGAATAATATGATAATTCTTATCACTTGGAACATATTTTGACATTACAGCAAACTTATGGTTATATTTTGTTTTTCAGATGTTATCAACAGTAATTTTAAAAATGCAAGATAGGGCTGGGGTTGTTGCTCAGTGGTAGAGCGCTCTTGCCTTACATATCTGAGGCACTGGGTTCAATGCTCAGCACTACATAAAAATGAATAAATATATTGTGTCCATCTACAACTAAAAAAATATTTTTAAAAAATGTCAGATAAGGAGCTGAGGTTGTGGCTCAGAGATAGAGCGCTCCGTTGGCATTTGTGGGGCACTGGATTCAATCCTCAGCACCACATAAAAATAAAATAAAGGTATTGTGTCCACCTACAACTAAAATAATAACAATAATAAAATGCCAGATAAAAATTGTCTCTACGATTTTTTATGTTATTACTTTTTAGGATTTTGAATTATGGGATGATGTAGGATTAAACATTCCAAAACCTCCAGACTTACTACAGCTTTACCGAGATTTTGGAAATCATCAAGTGACTGGTAAAGATCTTGTGGATGTTGCCAGTGGAGTAGAAGAAGATGAATTAGAGCCTCTTACACCAGTTTTGGGCAGTCTTCCTCCATCCCTTGAAACACCTCAACCTGTAGAGGTAAGAAATACAAACTCAAGTTCATAAAAAATACTTAAACTGTGTAAAAACATATGATGAGATATTGAGTTATTTTTTCTCCTTTTTTGATTTTAGAACTCTTTGCTAATACAGAAATTAGAAGATAAAATTAGTTTATTAAATAGTGAGAAATGGTCATTGATGGAACAAATCAGAAGACTTGAAAGGTTAGTACTTAGTCATTATTTGTGAAAATTCTCTTTGAACTTTGTAAAGACAGTGGTAGATTATATACATATATGAAACAACTTTTCAATTGTAAAGCATAATTTTTCATGTTTTAGTAATTCTGAAAGAATTATAATGGTTTTATGTATGTAAAATTAAAAATCCTTTATTCCCCCAAAAAAGTTCTTAAATCACAGTGGTGGTATTATAATTGCTTACGTCTTTAAACTAAGAAATAAGGTATTTTGATCTCCTGTGTTGTGTCAGTATTGATAAGACAACTCTTCCACATTAGTGTTGTACATTTTTCCCATTATTTTATTTTGTTCTTATAATATACCATAATAATCTTATAATAATCTAATGTCTCCCACTTTGCACATGAAGAAAGGAAAAGTAAGTGCCAATCAAAAGCTAAGTATATAAGGCCATTTTTATGACTCATTGTTCAAGAGTTTATAGCTGTGCCTTTATGTATATGAAACATTTGTGAATATTGTAGAGCAAAAGATTATTATTTGCCAAACCATTTGCTATTAATGTTACATTTTTAAAGCATTGAACCAATTATGGGGTTTATGCTATTGACAAAGTTTTCAAGTTGTTCTATGGTAATTTCTCTTTTGTTCTGCAGTGAAATGGACTGCCTCAAAAATGAACACTTTGCTATCCCAGCAGTTTTTGAATCTATTCAACCTTCCTTAGATCCATCTCCCCACAAAGACTCTGAAGACAGTGGACAAAGTCAAGTTGTAAATAATTTAGAGAAGGGAAAAAATAAGGATATCCATCCTTCAATAACAGATAAAACTGATTCCATTATTCTTAAAGAGAATTCTTCAGATTCTTTCCCCAGGATAGAAAGGGAAGGAATGCCATCTTCTTCTCCAGCAAGTAAAACCACAGTTCATTTTGATAAACCCAACAGGTTAGTATGCATCCTTTATTTTGAAATGTACCTTTTATTTTATTGAACTGGAAGAACTTCAGTTATTATTTGTACTCATTTTTCTTATTTGCAGATCAAATGTATGAATTTCTTTACATTTTACAGGAACATGGCATATAGCAAAGTTTATGACACCAAGGAGAAATAAATAATAAAGGGGCTAGGTTTTGAAGTGCATAAATAATATGTATGTTACTATGCTGTATACACTTAGCCAGTGCGTTTTACCTTTTCTTTGTTCAGTCAGTATCAAATTCTGAAGGTTTTAGTGCTGCACAGTTGCTCATGTACTAAAAAGGGAATAATCTTTGCTCCCAGTCATTTTTCCTATATCTACTTCTATTGCTGATATTGTATTATAAATATTCTCTTAATCTCTTTATTTAATTTTGGGGGGTTACAGTGCTTGAACTCAAAGAAATGAAAAAAACATGGTCCCTGTCCTTCATGATCTATTTGAGAAGGCAAAATATAATTTTGAAATCTTTTAGGATATAATTTGAAAAAATATTTTAAGATAGGAGTATTCACTAGGCTGTATTTATATGTTTTGGGCATATAATTTAGTTCATAGTGCTTTATGTATACTGACTCTTTTAATCCTTATAAATATAATGTGGTGTATTTTTATCCACAAACCTCTTCCTCCTATTAAATAGAGAAATATTGTACCTACTACTAGGATGCAATAGCAAGGCATTACTAAATTTGCTTTAGGTTCAAAAATCCTTTTTATTAGTGGGAAATATTGGATTTTTTTTATACCTATTAAATTTTTTTTCTTTAGGTAATTATGGGGGTTAATGAGATGAAATAGATGTTGTACAGTCCTCAAAATGTATTTTTTCAAAGTTCCAATATGTAAAAGATATTTTAAAAAATCTATTGTAATACTCAATTGTAACACCATTATAAGTTCTTTAGTTTTTAGAAGAACTACTGTATTTATTTATTTTTTTATTCCAAAACAATCCAAAGGAGATAGATTAAATTCGTTCAACTAAATTTCTTTTAGTTTTTACTGTGTTCCCCTCAGTGTTACAAGGATTGCAGTAGTAAGCAAGACATATAGGAATTCCTTCAGTTACAAATTTATAGTATGAGAGAGACAATCAAGCAATTACATTAAAGTATCAAAAATGGTAGTATAATTGTTGCTTTGGAAACACACAATCAAGTCCCCTAACCTTTTTATCAAAGCGGGAAAGATTTCATGTATCATCAAAGTGTCATCTAACCTGGGACTGAAAGACTTAAGTTACAGGAAAAGAGATGAGTGTTCCATTAAGAAAGATTACCTTGTACAAAAAAAGCAGTGTGCTTTTTGAAAAATAGGATTTAGTATGATTTGGTCAATAAATATAAATGAAAGGAATAATTGAAAGCATCCTGCAGGGTAAAGATAATTAGAAGGTAGCAAGACTGAAAGAGAGGAGACTAATATAAAGTGTATATATTGGAAGAATCCAAATAAGAAATGAGTAAGACCTGTTAGAGCTTTGAGAATGAGGATTGAGAGATTTTTGGTAGATTTGCAAGATAATTGAAAGTTAAATGATTGATTGGATTTGGGGTTAAAAGAAAGAATCAAAGCTGATATGTGTTTTCTGGCTTAAGCAAGTGGGTAGATTATGGCCCCTTTCTTTGATAAAATATAGGAGGAACATAAAAGAACAAAAGACTCAAATATTGGCACACCACTTGAACTCTGCAATCATAGAGATTACTGGGTACCACTTTGTGGCATATATTAAATAAGCATTATTATATAAGTTTTGGTGTTAGCCTTTTCTTTATAAGTTGAGCACAGAATGTATAACTTAATCATAATTTTTTGAATGCACTATAATAGAGATCAGTGTTGTGTTAGAACTGTAAATGGGTCTAACTTTTTGTATTAAATATAAATAGGTTAATATTTTCTATTACTAAAAGACTTTTTCCTCTAAAATGTATTATAAACATTGGTTTATCTTTAAATTTTGTCACTTTGTTCAATCCCACAGCACCACATGTGGGTCTCTAACATGAAAGTTTGTTATTGTGATACATATTAGTACAACTTCAGTTGCTCTTAGCAATATACTAGGTCAACCTTTGTATCTACTTTACCTTCATTAATCTTTTTGGAACCATGGAGAATTGGAGGTGAGAAAAGTCCTCATTTTAGAATTTGCAAATATTTTCTATAGTCATTGCCACTATACTATTTCAGATTTGATCCAATAACTTAAGGGCCATTTGTTCACTCACATAACATCAAGCTACTTCAGGATCATTGGTTTGTGTTTTCCCCCCTGTATTTTTCTTCAGTAAAGTGTTCTCTAAGTAACTGATGATTGAGAAATTTGGTTAACGTTTATAAGTTAGAAATAATACAGCAATAGTAATATGCACTACTTTTGCCTTAAATGTCAGTGATAATTCTTTGGTATTGTCTCCTTTTCATCCATTGTTTTCTTCTAGGAAATTGTCTCCTGCTTTCCACCAAGCACTACTTTCTTTTTGTCGAATGTCAGCCGATAGTCGTTTAGGATCAGAGGTAATTGACACCAGATATTCTTATTAACTTCCTTAAAGTATTCTACTATTTTCTTCTTCATGTCTCATATAAAAGCATATATGATAACATTGTAGTTCAAATGAAAGTCTGTTATTAAGAAATAGTACCTTAAATTTTAAACTTATAAGGAAATTAGTTGATTATTTCTGCTTTTGAATGATGTTTTTTTTTAAGTATTTTTTAGTAGTAGTTGACACAATATCTTTATTTTATTTATTTATTTTTATGTGGTGCTGAGGATCAAACCCAGAGCCTTGCACGTGCTAGACAAGCGCTCTACTGCTGATCCCCAGCCCAGATGATTATGTTTATTAATATTAAAGTAATCTCTTGTCTCTGTTTTTAAAATGGTATTCTAATGATAGCATCTTTTGGGCACAATTCAGAAAACTAACTTAGGTGTATACTGTTTTATGTTTCAGGCATTTTTAGATAGCAGTTATTTTCATTCAAGGTGATTGTTTCTGATAGCTGAGTTTGTTAACTATCATAACTGTTTTTCTCTTACAATTGTTGTAGACTCATTTTGAGAGCTTTCCCCCCTGTTCCCCATCTTTGTATTCACTTCTTTTCTAGCTGTTTTTTAGTTGATTCCACTTGTCCTTTCATGGGCTGTGTCTTAGATTATCTCTGGGAATATCAAACAGCTAGAGGATGGTTTGGTTGCACTCTGGAAATCTTCATTATAAGATTATGTCCGCTTCCTTGGGCTGGGATTGTGGCTCAGTGGTAGAATGCTTACCTAACATGTGGGAGGCGATGGGTTCAATCCTCAGCACCACATAAAAATAAATAAATAAAATAAAGGTATTGTCCAACTACAACTAAAAAATAATATTTTTTTAAAAGATTATATCAGCTTCCTTGGACCACCTTTTATATGCAGCTTTATTGTACAAACTTCCTGGATAGTAATTGCAGTCGTATATTTCAGGGATAAAAACATAAACAACCCCAAACCTATGCAATCCCTACTTGTTCCCAGAATTAAAGCCTGATAGGCCTCCCTGGCTTCACCCTTTTTTTTTTACTACTATTTTATTTTATCTTTTAAACATTTTTATTTTTAATTGGCACATAGTAATTACACATATTTATGGAGTATGTTGTGACATTTCAGTACATTAATACCCGGTAATGATAAGATTAGTGTAGTTGATATGTCTCTCACTTCAGACATTTATATTTATTTGTATTGGAACATGCAAAATCATAGCTATTTGAAATATTCAGTTAATCGTTGTCCACCATACTGATCCTATCGTGCTATAGAACATTAAAAGCTCTTCCTTGGGCTAGGGATATAGCTCAGTTGATAGAGTGCTTGCCTTACATGCACAAGGCCCTAGGTTCAATCCCCAGCACCACGAACAAAAAGAAGAAAAAAAAGCTCTTCCTTCTAGCACTGTAAAATAAATAAAGTTATTCCTTCTATCCAATGTGCCCCCTTTAATTCATCTCTGGCCCAAAAAACATTAATGCCATTTGGGGTCAATGTTGTTGTGGTCTTTACTACCGTAAGTTATAATGTTGGAATGTGTGTTCAGAACAGAGGTGGCAGGATCCAAATCATTTTTAACTACTCTTTTTATTATTATTATTATTACTTTTAGTTGTAGATGGACACCATAACTTTAGTTTATTTATTTATTTTTATGTAGTGGTGAGGATTGAACCCAGTGCCTCATACATGTGAGGCAAGCGTTTTACCATTGAACCACAACCGCAGCCCTTTGCACAGAATTCTTCCACTGTCAACATTTTTTAATTATTTGGTTTTGTAGGTGTCTCGGATTGCAGACAGTGAAAAAAGTGTTATGTTAATGCTGGGACGCTGCCTGCCACACATTGTTCCTAATGTACTGTTGGCAAAGAGAGAGGTAAAACACATCAAGTATTTTCACCCTAATAATGCCATCGTGTTGTCCATTTTTTGTCATTTTTGAAGTTTAGTGTTATATTTTTATTTTGTTAAAGTCTGTTACTTGCAATCATATTCTTACTTTTGTGCATGCATCTCTGCTCCTAGAGAATGGTTTTACACCTCTGTCAGGTGAGTTCAGTAAAACTGCATGGTATTCTTGTTTTTCCAATTTTGCTTAAAGCATTATTAGCTTCTGCAACACTATTACTGTAGGTCCATTTATGTGTCATGAACACTTTTATTTATATATATATATACATATATATATATATGTGTGTGTGTGTGTGTATATATATATATATATATATATAACCAGTTGACTAATTTGTTTCTGCTATTATAATGTACTTGTTAAGTATTGAAAATTAACAGGGGCTAATAATTATGTAATTCTTTCCTCAGATGTACTTGTAGTTACTTATTATAAATGTTAGTTTTATTATGTGTTTTTGCCAGTAACACATGATAGTGATAGAATAATTTTTATAGTGATAGGATAGATAGAATAGATACTGACTGTAATAACTTAAATACCTTTAGATTTTACCTTGTAGATAACTTGTTGATAGATTCCTTAAATAAATAAGGTACAATTACAGGTATATATTTTATTCCATATAGTCTAAAAAGTTTCTAGGAAGTTATTTTCATAGTTACATTTATAAATCATATTTAGCCAATAAAGGATTAATGAGAATTATCTGTAATCTTATTTAAATGACAGTAGATTATTTATTTGCTAATAAATTGTGTCTTGAAATTATTCAGTTTAAGAGATAAATTTCCAGTTCACAAATTTTTTATTATAAATGGATTGACTATTTTAGAACATAAGTTTCTTTGTCTTAATATTTACCTCTAATTTTACTTATAATTCATGGGACCTACAGTATGATAGGTACATGATGCATTGGCAAAACCCATTTAAAGCTCATCCTTAGTTATCCATTTAGCAGAAGAAATTTGTACTGATCCTTAAGAAAATTTAAATGTAGAGTATTAAAAGCTTTTATTCTTATAGTTATTTTTTAATTCCAAGAGGTTAAAAAACTATTTGTGCTGGTCATTTTATTTTTATCTAATCATTTAAAAGCAGTAAGATAATAAGAATTATGGAAGTTTTCTATGTCTTGAAGGATCAGTGTCCAATTTCAGATTGTTTTGCAGTTCTGCCTGGCAGAATGATGTTTGAGCTTCTTTTTCTTTTTCAGCTTGTAACATAACCATGCATTAATGTTTGCATCCCTTTTACTATGTTTTCTTAATATATCTTTAAATGTCACAGAAACCTAATTATGAGATGAAGTTTTAGCTTTTTTATTTTAGTTTTCCATATTATCATAAAAGACGAGCACTAAATTCTGATTGAACTGCATGAAATATTTATAAATTTGCATCATTGGTAATCAGACACATTGTAATTTATATATTATATATATAGATCTATATATACTCACACACACATACATATATCTACTTTGAGGTATGTTTACTTTTCTGGCTGATTTTTAAATTTTTAATGTTTAAAAAGTACATAATTATAATCATGAAGAAGTGATAATTTTTATTTATATAGTTATTCGTTTCTTGTCCTATTTATCTTAAAATTAGCCATTTGTAATAAAACAAAGTTATCTTCTCTCAAAATTAAATTGCTGAACAATGAAGTTTATCTTGGTCTGGTTTAAAACCTGTCCCTGGGCATAAAAAGACAAAACCAGAATCTGGGGTTGTGGCTCAGCGGTAGAGCACTTGCCTAGCATGTGTGAGGCACCGAGTTCGATCCTCAGCGCCACATAAAAATAAATAAAATAAAGGTATATGTGTCCAACTACAACTAAAAAAAAAAAGAAGAAAAGAAAAAAGT
>NW_025999990.1:7772404-7855508 GCF_001458135.2 Marmota marmota marmota | reverse complement strand
TCTCTCTCTCTCTCTCTCTCTCTCTCTCTCTCTTTAAAAAAAAAAAAGCTCGTCTTGTATTGAAGGATTAATATTTTAGATTTTTTCTTATTACGTTTCATATACCCCCTGTCAGCATAAGCCTTTTTATTGATATGTTAGTATGGTTAAAATGTTTCCTGTTTTTTGTTGTTGTTTTTAATGTTCATCAGCAAACTAAAGAGCATAATAATATCCTAGCTGATTACATAAAGCATTAGAAACAGTGTATATGGTTTTGATTAGGTAATATATTCACTTCATGTAACACTTTTTAAATGTAAAAAGACTCAATGAAAGCTTTTCTGTTTCCCCTGTCCTTTCACAACTGTTCCAAACAAAATATTACTGACTTCTAGAAGGTGTATTTTTTCAAGTCCTTTGATAATTTTATTAATTGGATTCTTTGTTCAAGGGGTGGGGGTTCCTGGGGATTGAATCCAGGGACATTAACCAGTGAGCCACAACCTCAGCCCTTTTAATTTTTTATTTTGAGACATGTCTAGATAAGTTTTTCAGGCTGGCTTTGAACTTGCAATCCTCCTACCTCATCCTCCCAAGATGCTGGGATTACAGGCATGCATATCATGCTGGGCTTTTGTCTTATTTTTGAGTTGTAAGAATTCTTTATTCTGGATATGAAACCCTTATCACATATATGATTTGCAAATATTTGCAAATATTTTCTCCTATTTTTACATTCTTGATAATATTCTTTGATGGGCAAATGTTTATTTTTATGAAGTCTGATTTATATATGTTCTCTTCTATTGTTTTTTCTCTTGGTGTCAAATCTAAGAATGCACTGCAAAATCTAGGGCCAAGAATACATACTTCTGTGCTTTCTTATATAGTTTTAGTTATATTAATTAGATCATTTGTCCACTTTGTGTTAATTTTTATATAGAGAGAAAGGATACAGGTTTATTCTTTTTAATATTAGCTATCCAGTTGTTGTTTCTATATTCAACAGAAATAAATTTTTCCCTGTTGGGTTCTTGCCACTTTTTTCAAAAATCAGTTTGCTATATATTGTTTATTTCTGGACTTTCAGTTTGTTCCATTGGTCTGTATATCTATCCTTGTGCTACCCCTATACTTTCTTGATTGCTGTAGTTGTTAGTTAGTTTTAAAATTAGGAAGTATGAATTTCTCCAGTTTTTTCTTTCTTTCAATATTGTTTGTGTGAGGATTCTTCAATCCTGTATAAATTTAAAGCTCAACTTTGCATTTTTGCAGAATGGATCATTGGACATTTCCAAAGCAGAGGGGGGGAAAAGTGCAAATTTTTCACTTGATTAAATTTATTCCTGGTTATTTATTCTTTTGGGTGATACTGTATATGTCGTTGGTTTCATAATCTCCTTTTCAGGTTATTCATTGCTGGTGTATAAGAAATATAGTAGATATTTGTGTATTATAAGATTCACACACTTTGAAGATTTGCTGAATTTTTTTATCTACTCTAGAGGTTTTTATAGTGGTTTGTTTCAAAAGGATTTTGTGGTGTTTTCTATATGTAGAATTATGGTGTCTACAAACAGATCCTTTTACTTGTTTCTTTTTCAATTTGAATAGCTTTTTTTCCCCCTTGCTTTTTATTGTACCAGTACATTGTTGAATAGCCTTGGTTTCGGAAAGCAGATATCCTTTTCTCATTCTGATCTGAGGGGAGGAATACTTTTTGTGTGTGGGGTTTGTTTTTGTTTGTTTGTTTGTTTTTTTAACCATTCAGTATGATGTTAGTTCTAGAATTTTTATAAATGCCTTTATGGTATTAAGAAAGTTCCCTTCTTTTCCTGGTTTATTGATTGTTTTTGTCATGGAAAAGGCATTGAATTTTGCCACATGCTTTTTCAGGATCTGTTGAGAAGTTAATAATATTTTGATTAAATCTTATTATGTTGAGAAGTTAATAATATTTTGATTAAATCTTATTATGTTGAGAAGTTAATAATATTTTGATTAAATCTTATTATGTTGAGAAGTTAATAATATTTTGATTAAATCTTATTATGTTGAGAAGTTAATAATATTTTGATTAAATCTTATTATGTTGAGAAGTTAATAATATTTTGATTAAATCTTATTATGTTGAGAAGTTAATAATATTTTGATTAAATCTTATTATGTTGAGAAGTTAATAATATTTTGATTAAATCTTATTATGTTGAGCCACCTTTGCATTGTTGGGATATCCATGTAGTCAAGATTTATACATTTTTTTATATGCTTTTGGATTTGGTGTTAGTATTTTGTTGATCCATTTTGATTATATGTAAGAGATACTGATTTATAGTTTACTTGTTGGATTTTTGTCTAGCTTTGTTATAAGGTTCAGATTGTCTTCATAGGATGTGGAGGAATTGTTCTGTCCTCTTCCAGTTTTATCAGTTTGAGTAGAATTGGTGTTACTACTTCTTCCAATGTTTTTTGAAAGTCACCACTGAAGCCATCTGATCAGACTGACTTTGTTGGGAAAGCTGATCATTGATTTGATCTATTTACTTCATTTCTCCCCTGCCCCTTAACATTTAATCGTTCATTTTGTTTTACATGCTTTTTTCCTCCTGCTTTTGTGTTAGAAACACACACCAATCTTATATTCTCAGGTGACTTTTTTTCCTAACTTTAAAACCCTCAAATAATAATATCTTGGGAAAATAGACTGTACATAGGAAATATTTTGGAAGTTTGTTACAAGAGTAAGGAAGTTAAATAAAAATAGTTATACAATCATGTAAATATTTCTAAAGAGATTTGCTATCTCTAAAGACATTTCATTAGAAATTGTTTCACTCATAAGATTAATATTAATATGCTAGAGGGCTTTCCTACTGACTCTGTAAAATTCAATGGGTAACTTGGGACTTGAGAGGCAGGAGATCCTTCAAGTAGAGAAAAATAGATTTGTTATTAAAATTGCAAAACCCAAATGAATTGCAACTAATGTTATTTACTTAAATAAAGTGCAAAATCCTAATAATCCCATTAATTAATTCTAAAAGTCTTAGGAAATATATAATAGGATTATCACACTGATTTCTTCTGTAATTATCAGAGGGCAATCAGTTTTGTATTTCACTTCTGTACACACTATTGATTACTATCCAGATGGGAAAAACTCATTTTAAAATATTTAAGATTCTTATTACCTCTAAATGTGGACATACAACTTTTCATATGTGAGAGAAAAAATTACCTTTGGATCTAATGTTACCATTAGAGTATTATTGTTATTGTTTTAATATTACATGGGGCATTAAATTTAATAGGCTTAAGGATTTTTGTCATTAAAAAGGATTTAGATATATCTTAAATAGATATTAAAAAGGATCAGATATATCTTACATTGCTCTAGTTTCAATATGTTTCTTTTATATTTAATGTCCCAGAGGCATTTTTAAAACATTTATCACTTGTCTTGAAGAAAATTCAGGGACCATTTTTTAATTGTTGCATCAGAATTGTAAGAAAAGTTTTTAAAAGATGATAGAGGGAGCTGGGACGTAGCTCAGTGGTAGAGCACTTGCCTTACATGTGTGAGGCATTGGGTTCAATCGTCAGCACCACATATAAATAAATAAATAAATAAATATCGTGGCTCAGCAGTAGATTGCTTGGCTAGCACATATGAGGCCCTGGGTTCGATCCTCAGCACCACATAAAAATAAAATAAAAATATTGTGTCCAACTACAACTAAAAAAATAAATATTAAAAATATTTTTTAAAAGACGATAGATTGTTTCTAATGGAGAGACGAAACCAAAGGAAACGGATTGATTCAAGTCCATAAATTTATAAATAGAGTGAAAATGATAAAAATGGATTGTTGAGAAGGGCTTTGGTAAGTGCTGTGTTGAGGAGGCTTTTTGAGGCCAACTTTAATTTCATAAGGAAAAATTAACAGCAATAGATTAAGAAAATTGCTGCATGTGTTTGAAATATTTTTCATTTCTACACTAATCTTAATTCCTACATGTTTCACTTGAGGAAAATAAGAAGTTTTTGCATTTCCTTACATTCTCAGGTTCTAAGTAGTGTACCAAGACAGAAGCTCTTCTAGTTCCTGGGCCAGTGATCTCAATTTTGCACACGTGTAGCCATATTCCAGTTACAAGATTGTCGGTATTAACACAGGACACTAAACCTTCCTTTTGATTAAGGATTACTGAGCCTCATGATAAAATAAAATGTAAGACGTACAGAATAAACAACAACAAAATTATTTTGTTATGCTTATTTTTTAGATAAAGCTAAAACACTACTACTACATGTTTTAAACTGTGTATGTGCAATTATAGTAAATATCTTTTATTTATAATTTTACCTTTAAAGAATAATGAACTAGGGGAGAATGGAAAAAATATTTTAAGTATACATGTAGGGATAACAAAGTAGAGAGATTAGGAGGAAACAAGTAAATTATCAGGAGAGAAAGATCTGACATGAAGAGTAAATATAAGTAAAACTTTTACATCCCTTTTGGTTTTCAGGCATCAGAATAATTTCTCCTTTAGTTGGTGCTTCCAGAATAACTCCTTTTCATCCTTAAGGTTAATACTCTAACCACACCCTTTTAATACTTTGTGTTAGTTCTCTCATTAGTGACATTGGGTCTCAGCAGCCTAAATGGAATCAACTAAGAATAGTCCTTGGTATTAATGGTCTTAACCCTAATTTTGTTAAACTTACAAATCAGACAAAATATTTAATATGTTATAAAAGTTTTATTTTACCCTACAATATCAGGACTAATCCAGCAAGCATCACATTAAGTGTCTAGTGAAAATATTAAGTGGTGGTGGTTGTTGCTTGTGGGGTGTTTGTTGGTTGGTTGGTTGGTTGGTACTGGGAATTGAACCCAGGGAGCATTTAACCACTGAGCCACATCCTAGCCCTTTTTATATTTTATTTACAGACAGGGTCTTGCTGAGTTGCTTAGGGCCTTACTAGTTGGTGAGGCTGGCTTTGGACTTGTGATCCTCTTGCCTCAGCCTCCAAGCCACTGGGATTGCAGGTGCGCACCCCCACACCCAGCAAAAATATTAGTTTTAACATATCCATATACTCTTCCTCATTTCAGTCCAAAATTATTTTCCCTATTTTGTTTTTCCCTTTTCAGTTACTTTGTAATCTGGAACCTACAAAGGCTTACAAATAGGAAGATTGAAAATGACAAAACAATAGTTTTCAATTTCTTCTACTACTCATGTATCTCCTCTTTTGTACCATAAATTTAAGATTTAAACCATATAGTTATAACATAATATATAAAGGCTTCAGAAATAATGGAAAGGGCCTTGTAGTCATGCCTTTAGGATTAATAATCAACTTGAAAAATTATATCATCTATCTAAGCAAGCATCTTCAAAATGAGGAAATACTTCTTAAAGTATAAACTTTCATCATATTTTTCTTGGGTTTATATCATTCTCTCCTTAGTACATTATAGTGTTTACTTTAAAATAGCTTCAAAGTATTATTTTTAGAGTATTTGTTTCCAAAAATATTTTATCACTTTTGGACTTTTATTCCCATTAGATTTGAAAATCCACTCCAAAATTAAAAGTATTAATACACTTTAATGTATTCAGTGTTCAGAATTTTATCTTAATTTGATTAAAATGTGAAATAACCTTAGTTTCAAATATTTGTGTGAAAGAGAGAAGTAAACTTTTGGCTATTACATTCTTACAAAATGTTGAATTTACCTCTGCATGTTGAACATATGGTACAATGTACAAAATATGTTTAAAAATTTATAGTTTAACTTATTTCTACTGATATTCTGTGTTATTAAATGCTGAGAAGATTTAACAACCTGTGTAGGTGTTTTGTTTTGATTTTTGTTTTTTCCTGTGCTAGGTATGGAACCAGAGCCTCTAGCATGCTAGGCAAGCACTCTGCCCCTGAGCCAGCTACCCCTCCAACTCAGAAATGATGTTTATAATTAGCCATTGGATTAGATGTGAAGGGTTTAAAATTGTTAGATTCTATTTAATCCTAAGGAAGATACATTATATTTGTGGATGCAGGGAGGGTTGTTTTTATTTTCTGTTATCTTTTTAAGTTTTGAAATATAGTGAATTTCTGCAAGTTTCACTTAAAAACAGTTTCACAATTTAAATTACTATGTCTGCTTGTCAAATGATGGAAAGTTATTTAGTGTAAAGAACTAGTGGAACCTTGGGAATTACTGGATAAAATAACAAGGTTAGTTGACTCTTATGTAACTTTATTACATTATTATTTATGCTTTCCAAAACCAGCATAAGTTATGTTTTAATGTTTTCAGTGTTTCAAATTATCAAACTTAGAAAATTAAAATTTACTCTTTTTTATGTTGATGTTTAAACATCCATTTAAGAACATTTTACAGTGTATTTTCATTTTGAAATTTTCCACCTTCGTATTTCTTCAGGAGTTGATCCCCCTCATATTGTGCACAGCATGTCTACATCCTGAGCCTAAAGAGAGAGATCAGCTTCTCCACATACTTTTCAATTTGATCAAGAGACCAGATGATGAGCAAAGGTGGGTGTGATTACTTCTTTGGGAAATAAATACAGTATTGATCTATTCACTTTTCTAATTTGTCAACAAGATGGGCATTGTAATCTAAATGCCTTTTTTCCTTCCCTCTATCTGTTCTAGTGGCATTGGAGCTTTCACTATCCTGGTATCACTCATTGATAGTTTCAAATTCTAAAAAATGCATTTCAAAGTATAATGTCCTATATCAAGTTACCTTCCCTTCCCATTTTCTTTTTTAAGGAAATCTGGAATTTATGACAACAAACAAAAAGATAATGCAGAATTCTCTGAGAAATTTATCCTACATATAATAAATAAAACCTAAAGCAAAAATAACTTTTTAAAGTTAAAGTTTCTGAAAGTCACTAGACAGGTACAGGTTCTGATGGATATTATCTAAATTATCTTGTATTTTTGAGGACTAATTCACATTGAAATTGTCCTAAATTTTAGTGTAATTTTATTTTATTTTAAAAATATAAATATTTTCCCTTGAAACACTGCAGGATATTTAATTTTTTTATCTGAAAATTCTGTCTTCTACTAAAACACTTTGCTGTTTTCTAGTAAAGTTTCCTACTAGTTAGTGATTAGATTACTCTAAACCCTCAGTATAAGGAAAAGGGAGCAAACAGGCATGAGGGTCTTAATAGGGGCTTTACAAGTGGTATAGATAAGTTGCATATTGCCCAGAAAACTACTGTTCTTTTTTCCCCTCCAAATGCAACAAGCCATAGTTAGGTGACATAGCATAAAATTGGACATACCCAATGATCTCTCAGGCATTGTAATGTTCCACAGATAGAAAACTAACCTTCCTCCAGGAAAGAGATTTTCAAAGAAGCCTGACTTTATCTGCCTACATATGTTCTTGGCACTTTTTTTAATGAGTACTAAGACCTATAAAAGCAAGCAATAAAACCTTTATAGATTCTAAGCTACTTCTTATGATTTACCCCATAAGGAAATGCTCTCAACGGAAAGCAAGTTTTGCTTTTGTTTTCTTTTGTTTTGGGTTTAAGGTTGACATTTCTTTATTTTGTTTCCAGTTTGGAATTTGCTAGGAAGACATGAAAATGTATTTTTAAAAACTAAGATATAAATACTAAGCATTTGTGAGAAAAAAGTTTAACAGACAACCATTTAAAGGATCTGAGAAATTTTTCTGTTACTCTAGTATCACTGAGTGAGGCTGGATTAAGGAGACCAATCTAAGATCCTTAGTTTTTATTTTGATGAAAGTATTTTTTATTTGAATGAAAGGTAGAAGGGCCTCAGTCATTTGTTCTTTTATGTAAGGCAGCCTGTTACTTCTACCTTCCTTTATTGTCCAGACCTCTTTATCTAATCAGATTAATATTTCCAATAAACATGAAATATAAGGAAATGGACAGAGGGTGCCTTTCATCCTTGAATATATGGTCTTTTGCAAAACCCTAAAAGCCAGGTAAAGACCAGAAATTGCCCTAGAAGTACACAGCAGATGTTAATTATTCATACATTATATTTGGTTGAATAAAAGCTCCAGATTGTCTCATCTTTTACAATATAAATTCCCATCCTTGTCAAGAAATACAGATATTGAGAAAAGAGAAAATCAAACCTAGATTCTGCAGAACCAAATTAAATTATCTTGTTTCATGTACCTGAGCTATCTTGGGAGTAAAGCTGTTAGTCATACTCTCTCCCTCCCTTTCAAAATAAACTGGAGCTGGATCAATTTCTTTTAAAGATTAGTAAACAGAATTGACATGAGCCCTATAAAGTTCTATATAATGAAAATAGCAATTCTTCTAAAAATTCAGATTAAAAGTATTTCCTGAAAATTGATTACAAAAAAGAAACATTATTTGGAATCCTAAAACTCTAGAGGCAAGAGCTCATTGTTGTTATGTAAACTTAGATGGAAAAGACTGTTTAAAGAATAAGAGAAGATAACAAGGAGAAAAAATATACAATATTTTCAAATTTACATTGAAGACAAATTAATAGATTGGACATTACTGAAAATTGAATCCGTGTTGTAAATCATAAATTTCAAATTATTGGTATACCGCTATATCCACTGGCCACTTGAAGGGTTGAAGAATTGTTTGCCCAAATGTCCATGGTTTTAGTAATTTCCAGAAACTCTTCAACACTTGCTATTTATTCATGATGATGGACAAAATGTAATGTATATGTTCCTAAGATATTATGCCTTATTTTTCTGTAAAATGTTTTGAAAAACTGCCTTTACAAGGCATGAGTTCATATTATATCAATGGATTAATAGCCTTGAAAGCATGTTGACATGAACTACTGCTTCATCCAATAGAAGTTTATAAAAATGCATGCATAAAGCTTAAATTTTCCTTCATAAACTTCTGTACAGCCATTTAAAATTTTCCCTTATAATGACATTTTCACAAACTTAACCACCATATATTTTATCCAAGTCTTTCTGTTTTAAAATGAGCAAGTTTGTTAATCCTCTGAAATATGTCTGCAGTCACTACCTCAACAGTGAGATCTTAGTTCCTCTTTAATTATGAATGAAGTTTGAAGGTACATGTAAATTAACAGTAAACATTTCTTGTATTTTTTTTAATTAACAGAGGAAACACTTGTTCCATTCACAAGGTTCTACAGTGTTTTCATTCTTATTCTAATTCTCATTTTGAATTTGTACACTTTTGTATTAATTACCTATGGACTTCTAATTTGAATATTTCTTTGCCATCATTTTTTATGCTCGATTTCTCCTAGGTATCTCACAGATGAACCTGGTAGAACATGATCATAATAGTTATGCTTTATAAGAAATAACATGAATTTCTGTGTCATAGGGTTATCCATAAACCATTTACATTGTGTCTAGAAGGATAGTGTTTTGTTTTGATTATTCTTGAGACCATTTGCTCATATGGAAAGACAGGTCTGAGTGATGAGTTATCCTTAAGCTAGTGAGAGGGAAGGGCACAGATCACAATGATTCATCAGAATAAAAAGACATGAGTTTTGATCAAGAAACAATAGATATCTACTTCAGAGAGTAAAAACCTTTAAATATTAAGGAAAGTTGTGCAAATGAGGGCTTGCACAAATATTTTTTTAATTATGGTTGGACACAACACCTTTGTTTTATTTATTTATTTTTATGTGGTGCTGAGGATCGAACCCAGGGCCTTGCACACGCTAGGCAAGCATCTACCGCTGAGCCATAACCCCAGCCCTCTTAAAGAGAAAAAAATGCTTTTTTGCTTATAATAATAAACAAATTGTATCATTTGGTAGGTTTATGCACCTTTAGGACTAGGTTTTTGGACTTAAAATTTTTATGTCTTCTGAGAATTTGAGAGAATCATGAATAAGTGAACCATGAGACAAATCAAGCTCAAAATTTAAAATACAAGGAACTCTTCAACAGCGAGTACAGAAACAGTCTTGTTGACTTTGAAACTCTTTTTTTTTTTTTTTTAACTTTTTATTGTTGGTTGTTCAAAACATTACAAATTTCTTGACATATCATATTCCACACTTTGATTCAAGTGGGTTATGAACTCCCACCTTCACCGCATACACAGATTGCAGAATCACATCAGTTACACATCCATTGATTTACATATTGCCATACTAGTGTCTGTTGTGCTCCGCTGCCTTTCCCATCCTCCACCCTCCCCCCTCCCCACCTCTCCCCTCCCCTCCCCTCCTCTCTCTCTACCCCCTCCACTGTATAACCCTGAGGGTCTCCTTCCATTTCCATGCAATTTCCCTTCTCTCTCCCTTTCCCTCCCACCTCTCATCCCTGTTAAATGTTAATCTTCTTCTCCTGCTCTTCGTCCCTACTCTGATCTTAGTTACTCTCCTTATATCAAAGAAGACATTTGGCATTTGTTTTTTAGGGATTGGCTAGCTTCACTTAGCATAATCTGCTCTAATGCCATCCATTTCCCTGTAAATTCTATGATTTTGTCATTTTTTAATGCAGAGTAATACTCCATTGTGTATAAATGCCACATTTTTTTTATCCATTCGTCTATTGAAGGGCTCTTATAGTAGCTATCTCTCCTGCTCTTAAAATATGTGAGAGCAAGTGGAGAGGGTCAAGTGTAATTTATACCAGCAGCCTTCACATGCTAGTCAAGTAAGAATAAGATAAATTAAATCACCATATTAGTGTCAGTCATTGTGATCTGAAATTTTTCTAAGAACAGTTTGGTGGTACTGTATAGGAAAATTAGAATTTTATTTTTTCCTTGAAAAATATCATTCTCTAGCTTGGTAACTGAGCCCATTATGCCCTAGCATCCCGTATGTAGGACAACTATAAAAACTTTAAAAGGGCAAATAGTTTGTCTTTTTTTGTCTTTTTTTTTCCTAATATTTTATTAGTTGTTGGTGGACCTTTATTTATTTTTATGAGGTGCTGAGAATCAAACCCAGTGCCTCACACATGCTAGGCAAAGCTCTACCACTGAGCTACAACCCCAGTAAATAGTTTGTCTTAATGCAAGGACATAATGATGTATATATGTAATTATGTATATATGTAATGAAATACATATATTATGTTTTTATTCCTAGATTTTCAAGGCAAAAACCCAAGTCTTTAGAATCCATTTTTAGACTTTGCATGTAAAATTTATAGGTGCCACCTGGTGGCCAAAAGTACTACTAGCTTTATTTCAGGTTAAGCTACATCAGGAATTAAGCACTGATTTCCATTCTTTATCTGCTTTCACCTTTCAGAAATATATGACTGTTTACTAAAATAGACTAATAAATTAACAATAACCTCTCTAAAACAAATAACAAATGAACAAAGCAAAAAATATAAGATAGCATAGTATATTTGACATGATCTGTTGTTATTTTTCATTAATGACTTAGGCTTCTTTGATAGTATCCTAAGAAAAATTTTTATATTAAATATGCTTTTGCCAATTCTTGTTTTTTTATCTTTATTTTATTTTATTTTTTATACCTTTATTTTATGTACTTATTTTTACGTGGTGCTGAGGATCGAACCCAGTGCCTTACACGTGCTAGGCAAGTACACTACCACTGAGATACAACCCCAGCCCCTTGCCAATTCTTTTTTAACAACCATAACTGATGCCATATTTCTTCTACCTGTGTTATTTACTAATCATGCAATCTTGGTTTTCTTTGTCATAGGGGGCTATTTTCTTCTAGTGCTATTAGTGATCTGTAGGCCATCTGACCTCTTCTATTTTAACTATATTTCAAAACTAAAATATTTTCTAGAATGTTGAATGTTAACTTTGCTAAGAAGTTTGTTTTGAAGGACCTAATGTTTTTTCCTATTGAAATTTATGTGTATTTATGATATGATGATTTGAAGTCTCTAATAAGTATTCAACATACTTAAATCCTAAGAAAATTGATTACAGCCACGTGGGGTGGCACACTTATAATCCCAGCGACCCAGAAGGCTGAGGCAAGAAGATAGTGAGTTCAAAGCCAGCCTCAGCCACTTTAATGAGACCCTGTCTCAAAACATTTTTTTTTTTTTAAATATTTATTTATTTATTTTTCGGTGGACACAACATCTTTGTTTTGTATGTGGTGCTGAGGATTGAACCCGGGCCGCACGCACGCCAGGCGAGCGCGCTACCACTTGAGCCACATCCCCAGCCCCTCAAAACATTTTTAAAATGCTGGAGATGTGGCTTGGTGGTTAAGCACCTTGATTTCAATCCTTTGTACCAAAAAAAAAAAAAGAAAGAAAGAAAGAAAATAAAAAGAAAATTGATTAAATTATCAAATATTTCTGGAACATACATTACATATATATAGTGGGGGAAATATTGGTCATATATTAGGAAATTTTCATGAAGGAGTAGGCGTCTAAAGTAGCTTGAAATTTTCTTGTCACATTTTCTTTCTATTCACTTCAATTTATTTACTCTCCTAAAGTGGAAGGGAATAAAAAAGTTTAAAAAGCATATATATAGAGAGAGAAATAGACACATCAGGTATTATAAGTATTAAGGAGAAGCATGTAGATAAAAGTAACAAGGATTAGGCTGCAAGTGTAGCTCACTGGTGTTTGAAGGCCCTGAGTTTAGTCTTCACCACTGGAGGTGGAGGGGTGGGTTGCAGGCATTGTGGTAAATGAGTAGCTGTTTCAGTATACAACAAAGATTTAGTGGATCATTTTGTACTTAATTCAAATTGATGCGTATTGAAAAACAGCAATGAACAGTGCTTAGGAGTAACTCTTTTTAATTCTTGGTCCTGTTTGTGTTTTCTAATGTAAATACAAGGTTGTTGGTTTTGTTATTGTTTTTGTTTTGTACTATTTTTCAGGCAAATGATACTGACAGGTTGTGTGGCATTTGCACGTCATGTTGGACCAACACGTGTAGAGGCTGAACTTTTACCACAGTGTTGGGAGCAGGTAAATTAACTATACTAGATTTTGCCTTAGCTGTTATATTCGAATTTATTATAAAGGTTTATATTGTTTTTAAATGCCATTAGGAAATTTATGGAATGTAAATTATGCAGCTATTTCTATATCTCAACATAGTGATTTACAATTGCTAAAGGATGCTCTGGAATATTTTCCTTTATGCACTCATTCAACAAATACTTATGAAACACTAATTTCAGTGCTAAGTATTTGTGTAGTGACTAGGGATATAGTGGTGAACAGAAGAGACATCCTAGTGGGAGATTAGAGTTAACAAATAATATGCTATCTTGTAGTGAATATACCATGAAGAATGATAAAGCAGAAGAAGGGTTAAATAAACATGAAAAATGCTTTCCTAGAATGGACGGTAAGAGAAGGGATCTCTGAGAAAGTGATGGTTAAGCAAGAATCTGAATGAAGTAAGATGAAAGAAGTACAAAGGGCCTGAGATGGGAATATGCTTGATGCATTCAAGGACAAACAAAAAGTAAATGTGTGTGTGTGTGTGTATGTGTGTGTGTGTGTAAATAGAAATGTATCTTGTATATACTGTATACTTGTATATAATATAGATACATTTGTATAAAGAGTAGACCTTTTATATGGGAGGTTTGTGTATTTATAATTTAACTCATTTTATTAGTGGTACTTTAATTTTGTATTGAATTTTGGCATTTCCATTCCACTTTAGAACCTGGAATTACTGACTTTTTAGATGATGTTTAGATCATTAAACACCTTATTTTTCCACCTTAAAAAAAGATAGATTTCTCATTTATGGAGACAGATTTTATGGCCTTGTTTACAATAGTATAGTGAGTTTCTTAAGAAAAATAATGATCTCTGGAATATCACTAATGTATGTAGTCATTTAGAGCTCTACTCCTAATTTCTTTGGTCATTTTTCCCCCCCATTAAATATGGTGGATCCACTAGGTTTAGTATGTTAAGTGAACAAAACATATAGCAATAATTACCTCTAACAGTGTCATACATCTATATATTATAGTGAATACTAATATAGGCTGAGGTCTAATCAAAGTCAAAATTAACTTGGATATATAATATATGCAACTTTGAATTTATAATTATATATACAGTTATAAATATGTACATTTTAACAGTTTTTTTATTGTTTTTTGAGAGAGAGAGAGAGAGAATTTTTCAATATTTATTTTTTAGTTTTCAGTGGAGATAACATCTTTATTTTATTTTTATGTGGTGCTGAGGATCGAACCCAGTGCCCTGCAAAAGTCAAGCGAGCGCGCTACCACTTGAGCCACATCCCCAGCCCAACACAGTTTTTTAAAGTTAATTCTAATAACATATAGCTAGCCCATTTAAAGTATACAAATTAGTGGTTTTTGTATATTCGCAGTTATATATTCACCACCACAGTCAATTTTAAAATACTTTTATTACCCTAAAACAAACATTGACCCCTGAATTTGGTTCTCAGTGAGGACTATTTTATGGTTTCCTTAGAATTCCATATGAATGTTAGGATTAACTTGTAGATTTTTACAAAGAGCCTAGCTGGAACTTTTATAAGAAACTCATTGAATCTATAAATTAATCTGGAAAGTATTTCCATTCTAGTAAGTCTTCTAGCCTGTGAATTAAGGTAACTTTTTTATTTATTTGGGTCTTTTAAATTTTCTTTCAATAATGGCTTGTAGTTTTCAAAATGTAGTTCTTTTTTAAATTTATTCCTAAGTATTTTATTATTTTTGTTACTATTATAAAATGGATTATTTTCTTAATTCTATTTTCAGTTTGTTCATTTCTAATATGTAAATTACAATTGATTTTCGTATGTTCATTTAACTTGGAGATAAAAGAAAAACAAAATGAAACTTTATATGTACCATATTCTGACATTCAAAGCATTCTTGTTTTTGAGGTAACTGTATCTGGATTAAATTTAATTTAGAGAAGTCAGTTATAAACATCTCTACCACCACCTCTTCTGTAACATGAATAAACATGGATATCAGGGATCTGTCTAGCCATCTACCTCAAGTTTGTTGCCCAGTAGATTACTATATAATTTCTTTTCTTAATTTTAGGCATCCAATACATTATTGAATTATGTCACCTTTTCATATGGGAATATGAGAACAGATATACTTCTTTTCCAGTCAAAGAAAGATTTATATTCTATGAAGAAGACATACGGGAACAAAACCCAGTATGTGTCCTTTCTTTTGTTATTTTTTGTTATGGTTCAGTGTAGTCATAACAATAGCAAAACCCCATGAGTTTGCATATGCAAACAAAAAATAAAGTCTTCTTCCTTTAAAAAGAAAATCATGGTTCTAGTCCATCTGGTTAAATCATTGATTAACTTATGTCCTAACTCTTTAGCTAAAAAGACTGGCATATATTATGGACCATATCTATATGATCCAGAAGCTGGATTTTGCAAATTAAAAAACTGTGATGCTATTGCTAGAGAAAGGTTCTGATTTCTCCTGACATCCTAAGGGAAGTCTAGTCTTAGGGAAACACATAATTTCTAGACACCTTGCCAAATTTTCATCTTTGGTTTTCCCTTTTTTCTTTAACAGATGACCCCTGTGACCTCATGTTTAGGCTCTCCTTGATTCCCTTATTCCTGATCCAGGTATAGCCACACAGGGATTCCCAGAAGTGGAAAAGGAAGAAGCTTGATTGCGTTCTTAACAGGATTTGTGGTGAAAAGTAATTCTCTGTTGGAAGAAGAGAGGGTATGTTATTTATGCTTGATTTATTTATTTTTTGCTCTAGATTAATCACAAATACCCAGAAAGACGACTACTTGTGGCGGAATCCTGTGGAGCATTGGCACCTTACCTTCCTGTAAGAATTGTCACTGTTTTTTTTAAAAAGTCTTTTCTTTTATAATAATAGAAAAATATACTTTCAAGTGTCTTATACATTTTAATCCAAATTCTTTTAGGCATGCTGTCTTAAAAAGAGAAGGAAAAAAAAATGGAAAGGCTCATATTAATATTGTGTGGTGGACAGATAGGTATATTACTGCTGGTTTTGCATGAGTATAAATATAATAAACTGTATTATCAGAGTGGACTGGGAAACCTGGATACCTGATCCTTTCAAAGAGGATCATGAAATGAAACTATTTTCATCATAATAAAACTTTTCTTAAAAATTTTTATCACATGTTGACGTTTATATTGTTGGTACCAAAGCAGTATTGGGCAAAAAATGTTCATGCATCAGCACTATCAAAACACCGCTCCCCCAAATGTGTACTAATAATGATTCACAGCCATACTTTGGCACAATTAGCCAATTTCACTTAAAAGGGAGCTGCTCAATCAGTAAAATTATTTTTACTAAATTTTGAACCTTTCCTCTTTAATACTCTATAAGACAAATACAGGGTATTTGTAGAAAACCCATTTACTGTGTACTGAAATCTAATGGCTGTTTCCAGAAAAGTACTTGTGAAGTTGTTTGGGCTGTGAATTCAACTAACCCCTTTTTCCCATAGGTCACCAATTTTTTTTTTTTTTTTTTGGTGGAACCACTGACAGTTAAGTTGTAGCTATTCAGACTTAGGTACGTGGCAGATATTTTCGTTTTTGTGAAGTGAGCCTGTCACTTCAAGGAAAACAGTCAGATAACATTTGTTACAAATGATGAAATTGGAGCTTTTAGATGAGTTCTAGAATTTTAGAAAACTTGTGTCTGCCACTGTGAGCTTGACAACTTCTAAATATATATAGACTCTTTGATGAGATTGTGGAATTTTTTTGGTTATATAATTAAATGTGTCAGTATTTTTAAAGTCTGCATAATGTTATGGTCCAGTTTTTTCCCAAATAAACAATGAAAAGTGTAGAGACAATAAAAATCAGATTGACAATGGAATTTAATGCATAAAAAAGTGTTTGTTATCATGGAGACATTTTTATCTGAAAAGCCTAGTAATATACTTCTCTTCCTTTTTAATGACACCTTCTGTGAGGTCATCTTTTCTTTAAATACTTCAACCAAAACAATGTATCACAACAAACAGAGTGCAGAGCAAATAAGAGAACTGTCCTTAATCAGACATGAAAGAGGCTTGGGATAATATATAAAACATTCTTCTCACTGATTTTTGTTTTGTGTTGTTTTATAAACTGTCATTTTAATGAAAATATTATTTACTATTTATTCATTTAATGAGTTCTTACTTTTTAAATTAATTGATATATTAAAATCTTTTAGTTTTAATTTCTAATCATGGTAACTATAAATGAATATTACCCACCCAAACAAAAGCTACCAGAGGTTCTTACTGATTTTAAATAAATAAATGCTTTCTGCCACCAAAAATATTGAGAACCACTGGATTGTTATGCTTTTATTGGATTTACTGGACTCGTATGCCTTCCCATAGGTCCTTGTTCCTTTAAAAGGGAACAAGGTGGCATCACAATTATTTTAATTTAAATACTTGATACACTGTAGCCTGTATACCAAATCTAGCCCATTGCTTGTTTTATAAGTAAAGTTTTCTTGGAACACAGCCACACCCATTTCTTTATGTATCCATCTTTGGTTGCTTTCTTGAGAGTTTGATTGGAAGTTCAAGCAGAGGAGCACTACAGTTACTTACATACTTAGTACCAAACAAAGGTCCTCTTCTGGTGTGGCAGGCAAGCCAATCCTACACACTTCAGTGCCCAGGAACACAAGCTTTCCAGGCTTAGTCACTGAGAATATTCACACCCACATGTTCAGACCCCTGGACTGCTGGTCTCATGAGCTGCCATATTCAAAGGAGAAGCCAGTTGGGCTCCCTTTTCACTTTTTAGGCCTGAAACCCCCTGGGCCCCATTGTCTCTAGATGAAGATCTTACCTCTGAAGGGAGAGAGAATTATGAGGAAGGGCTAGTCCTGGAGGAAAATGCCTCACTGGATAGGAAGAAGGAGCAGGAAGCTGAAAATTAAGGAACATGAGCAGATGGAATCCCAGAGGCAGCTGTCGGAGGCAGAACAGAAACTGGAGTTGACTATTGAGGAATTAGGGAGCTGCAACAGAAAAGTGAAGAAATGGAGAATCTACAGAAGCAAATTGAGTCCCCCTCCAGATTCCAGTTCTGTATGGCTACAAGAAGACACAACTCCCAGCTCTCACCCCACAGCTCCTTTCCCAGAGTGGGCCTACATGCTCTACTCCATATATGACTATTTATCATCATTCCTGGGCCATGGGCCACCTCTTCTGCCCTACTGGCCTTTGGGACCTCAGCCATCACCCCTGCCTCCAACATTTGTATAACCATTTTGAAATGTGAAGAGGACATTGAGCTATGGTATACATGCTGTGGCTATGAAGTAATTGAGAACATTGAGATCTGGGTGTTTTTCCCTGTCCAGTTCTACTCCTCTCTCTTTGATCTATCACAATGCAATTTCTAACAAACGTTTTGCAGCCATTGGGGGGGGGGGGGAATTGTCCTATTCTATCAGGGAAAGTCATCTTCTCTGATGGAGCACCCCGCTTTGGGAAGGGTGCACATCGTAGTAAGGGAGGAAGGAGACTCCTGCCTAGTCAACCAGATTAGCCAAATCAACCCTAGTGATCAGTGAGAGGACATGTTGCAGCCAGCAGCTGTCATATCCAAGTTTATTTCTTACTACAACTGCAAAGTTGAATAGTTACAACAGAGATCTTTTTATATTCTCAAAAACCAAAAGTATATACAATCTGGCCTTTTATAAAAAGTTTGACAACCCCTGCTTTATAGGGACATTTTTGTAAGATTGTTCTTTTAAAAGGCTACAAGAATTATACACTAGTGCATGGGCTATTTAGTTGCATTTACTCGAAACTTCTGGGTTGTTTTTTGGGGATTTTGCTTTTTGTTTTGCTTTTTTGCTTGTTTTGGGGTTTTTTTTTTTTTTTTTTTTGGTTATGAGGATCTGACCCAGGAGTGCTTTAACACTGAGCCCCTTTTATTTTTCATTTTGAGGTAGGGTCTCACTGAGTGGCTGAGGCTGGCCTCAGACTTGCAGTCCTCCTGACTAAGCCTCCAGAGTAACTGGGATTATAGGTGTGTGCCTTCACAGCCAGGTCTCTGTGCATTTTAAAAATTACTTATATTGCTAGTTATCTCTGCCTCTTGCTTCTTCCATCATTTGCATTTTTTATTTGTGACAGTTTCATATTTATCCTAACCAAAATAGCATGGATTTATAATCCTATTAATAATACATTGGAGTTCTTCATTTCTCATACCTTCACCAGAGACAGGAATGATGGATTTTTTTTTTTTATCCTTCATTTAATGGGAGAAAACTGGTATCTTATTGTTGGGATAATAACAATAGGAACATACAAATGCTTAGATGAGTTGGAATACCCTATTATGTATTGTTCCAGATCACATGAGCATCACTTTTTTTGTAAAGGGTAAGTAAACTGTTCCACTCTTGATACTGGAATACTTAGCGGTCTTAATAGACATAATATTTCCTCACTGGATCTTGTACTGGAGCAAAAACTACAGCAGTTCCTTGGTGCAATCATGCCTTAAATAGAGTAATCCTACTGATCTGTCCCCTAGACGAGGGTCCCTATAGCATACTAAAACTTATAATCATTATTGACTGCAGCCCAGATCAATGTAAAACTGAAGTTTGCTTACCTCCCTTTCTTGCCTTGTGCTAACGCCAACCAAGAATCCCTTTGAGATCCTTTGCATTGTTTTTAGGGCAGTTTTTAGCCTAAAAGGTAAATTCAAAGATTGTGCTAAAAGGCATTTTCTAAAAGTGTTCAAAATTTACTAAAATTTACTCTTGTTTCTAAAAATTCAAAACAAAAACCAAACCTTTAAAAAAATGTCAAGCACTGGTCTGCATACCTAATCAAGCTATAAATGTATGGAAATTGTCACCTCCTCCACCTTTAATCTTGTTTTATTCTGTTACACGAAGAACTGATCTACATTAGTTTAGGTTTAAAGAATTTTATGAATCAACCAAATTGTAATAATAGTCCAAAGTAGGGTGGGCGGGGCACGCATTTGAATTTTGATAACTCTATCTTAACCTCAGCCATTACCCTAAAAGATTTCTTAATATAACTGGAAAAAAAAATTTGTGTGGGGGCTGGTGGTATAGCTCAGTGGCAGAGTGTTTACCCAGCATGCATGAGGCCCTGGGTTCTCTGTGCAGCACTGCAAAAGAAGAAAAAAAAGAACCTGTGTGACATCAAGACATTATGTTTGACCTTATATTAAATATTAAAGTAGCAGTGCATTGCTATTCTATATTTTAATTTTTTCTTTACTTCTTCAAAATAATAAGAATGCCAGGATTTTGTATTTCTTCATCCTATCTCAGGCAGATGTTCCAATTTCCAGAGTAGTTGTCTCCTGTTATAATTCTCAGCACTCTTCTCTGAATTGAACAAATAGTGGTAAGAGAATCATGGTCCATTTGCAACAGAGTGTTGACTTTGTTGATTTGTTAAACATGTCTGATAGAATGTCCTGTAAGGATTTGAAGGATTTTTACACTTAGTAAAGGTATAAAAACATGCTGAAAGATAATGCTGAATTCAAGATAGGTGTTTTTACCTCTAAAGAGAAAGGGTAGAGAGAAGGACCAGGGAGAGAACAATATTTTGGATATATCTATAATGTTTTATCTTTGAAAAATAAAAATTTGAAGCAAATACAGAAAAATAATAATGTCTTTTTATCTAGATTTCAAACACATAAGTGTCTGTTATTACTTCCTTTTATGTTTTAATGGAAATAAATAGTAAAAACATTTTGTTTATTTTCAGAAAGAAATTCGTAGCTCCTTGGTTCTTTCAATGTTGCAACAGATGTTAATGGAAGATAAAGCAGATTTAGTAAGAGAAGCAGTGATCAAAAGCCTTGGAATCATTATGGGATACATTGATGATCCAGACAAATATCAACAAGTATGTGTTTTTTATAATGAACCTCTTTTACCCCATTATAAAATTCCAAATAATACAATTTTGCAAATCTCTGATTCAGATACTTAATCTATAGTACGAATGATAGGTTTGTCAACTTTAATCAGTTGGGAATAACTGTTATCAATCTTGCAACTCAGAGGAAAGACTGCTGTGATTCATTTATACTCTGTCAGCACTTTGTCGAGAAGTCAGCAACATGTATGCCATGTTTTCCATACCTTCTTTTTGGTTTGGTCATCAATAGATATGTAACATTTAAAAAAATCGGGAGGGGGTAATATTATGAATAGCTTTCTATCTTGTTTAAAGCATTTTCCAAGTTTCTTAAAATCTGTATTTCTTATTTTTATTAAGCTTTTTGGAAAGTTTATTATTTATTTATTTTTTAGTTGTAGATGGACACAATATCTTTATTTTATTTTATGTGGTGCTGAGGATCGAACCCAGGGCGTCACACGTGCTAGGCAAGAGCTCTACCGCTGAGCCACAACTCCAGCTCCAAGAAAGTTATTCTTTAAAAAAATCTCCTTTTTTTGTTTGTTTGTTTGTTTGTTTCTTTGGCAGGGTTTTGAATTGTTGCTGTCAGCCTTAGGCGATCCCTCAGAGAGAGTAGTTAGTGCAACACATCAAGTATTTTTACCAGCTTATGCTGCCTGGACTACAGAACTTGGAAATTTACAGTCTCATCTTATACCTACACTACTGAACAAGATTGAAAAGCTTCTTAGGGTAAGTTCTTCCTTTGCTTATATAGTTTATAACAATTTAAAAGATCTGTTGTAAGCCATGTTAGGGCACTAATAATTGCCACTTAGTTGAATATTTTGATACATTACCAGTTAAAGATTCTCTTAGACTGGACCCAAAAGAGATTTGAGGTCGTTTTGCTTTGCCAAAGCTACAAGAGAAAAAAACAGCATGGTCTCTGTTTCTCAGCTCAAAGAGCACCTTTATGGAAGTAACTCACAAGCATTAATCAGAAAGCTAGCTCTACTTAACCTTCTGACAACTAAATTATTTTACAAAGCATCAGCTTCCAGTTCCAGAATACAGAGATAACTAAAATCTGAGTCTATATGGCTTTTGTTTATATGATGTCAATATTGCTTTGCCTCTGCTTATTATTCCAATTATTGCAGTTATTCATTTCCTCTCTTTGTAAAGTGAGCTTTTTCTGCTCATATTAAGAGAACTGAAGTTGGGAAGGAAAAAAAAAATGATAGCAACTTCTTGACTAATTTTTGTTCTGAAAAGTTCTTTTAGATTCTAGAAGAGAAATTTAACATTTCCTGAACATCCATTAAGTGCCATTAAGATAGATGCCTAGATATAAAAATCCTTTTTCATTCTCGTAACCCTTTCAATTCTATTTGTTTTATGTGGAGTCTGTGACTTGTTGTTTAAGTAACTTGCCAGTATCCCACACTGTCACATGACAGAACCAGGATCTGATATACGTCTATGACTCCAAATTTTCACCATTTCTGCTTCAAAATATTAAAAGACAATGCTCTTAATCATAAATCATTGCAACTTTTCAATAGATGTATCATACGTGTTCATATGTATTTATTTAATTTAAATATTGGGCTGTTCTATCTACAAATTTAAGAATGTATTTTTAAAAATCCTTAAGTAGATAACCAGACTAAAGTATACTGTTCTGCAAAACTTAAGGAATGTTTTTTCAAATGTTTTGCATTCTTTCTGAGAATAATTCATAACTGGTTTTTCTTGTTCCATTTTATACCTCAACTAATTCCACATTACTACTAAAAACATCTGCAATATGCAGCATAGATAGTAATTCTTCCATGAATAAATTAGCTAAATTAGAACTTGATAGTAGATAATTCTTATTTCTGGTTCTGACAAGAGTTGCTATTTATTAATATGGTAATGTCATCTCAAGTGAATTTGAGCAGCAAAAATGCTTTCATCTCTGGTGATTCTTTTTTCACTTTGTTTTCTGATCCTTTTAAACTTTTTTGTCATCTTTCTTCTGTTTCCTTTTGGAATATCTTCTCCTACATTTTATTTATGCATAGGATTATTTTAAAGTGCTTTTAATACTTGCAGATACAAGTATCACCAAATGTATAAAAGGACCAGAGAGGAATCAGCAAGCACTGTTGCTAATTTGGCCATTGAGTATTTAAAATTATTCCTCTGGCTCACTTTAATTTCTTTACCCTAACTTATAAATTTTCACAAAATAAGACCCTCCCTAAATAAAAAGAGAACCTATACAAAATGTCCCAACTTTGGAAATGACTGTTGTGTTTACCCTTAATGTTTCCATATGAAACACTATTACTTCTGCAATGCCTTATTTTGAATGGACATCTCCATTAAGTGTTATGTTTTGAATCCAACATACAGGTCCGTAAGTGTTTTATTTGCCTCAGAAAGGAAAAACATCATAAATCAAATTAGCAATGTAATTTCAGAAAACTAAAATTAGCTTCCACCTCCTTATATTTCAGGAAGGAGAACACGGGCTGGATGAACATAAACTCCACATGTATCTTTCTGCCTTGCAGTCTTTGATCCCATCTCTCTTTGCATTAGTGCTACAAAATGCACCTTTCTCCAGCAAAGCCAAGCTTCATGGTGAAGTGCCACAGATAGAAGGTACTGAACTTAAATTCTGAAAGGAAGATGTAGAATATTAGCAGTTTAGCTTCCCAGAGACTTGTTTTTGATGAAAATTCTAAAAGTCACTGTATAATGGCATAATTACTAAAATGTATTGTATGGGTAGGATTTTGTCTTTGTAGACTATATGTCTAAAGTAAGCTATATGGCTTCATCTTTTATGGATAAGCCTCATGATATTTATACTTTTCATTCTTAAGACTTTCTTATAGCCTTCATTGGGAGGCTAGAATAAATACTTGTGAATAAATCTGAATCAGTGAAAAAATTTACTTAATACTTACTAGTTTAGTATTTAAAGCTGGTCATTTACACTTTCTTTATGCATTTTTTCCTCCCCACTTTTTCGTTTCCTTTTTAATAGGGGAAGGTAAATATAATTACTTTTTCCCACTCTGAGTTCTTAATAGAAAGGAATATAAGAATATGTGGCAGAATTTTCTTTTTTTCCTTGGAAGAAATATCTTATTTTCAGAAATACATGAAATTGACAGCAGAGGCCAGATAGTTCCTGTCTCACTTTCCAGGTAGCCAGTAAGTGATCTTTGATACGTGACAACTCCACTGCACCTAAGCCCCAAGATAAATGCCCATAAATAAGCTATTGCTATGTGTGAGATACCTTTGCAACTTTTTCAGATTTGTGCAGTTACCTATGTTACTGGCTTCTGATTTCTGATTAACAAATAATTATGACATTGAAACATCAAGAGTTAATGTTTTCATAATTATACCTTTCCTATAAAGTAAGCGTGGGCTACCTGTAATCTTTGGAGATAAAAAGCACTATATTCCAAGGTTAATGAAGCCACAGACTAAAAGTAATGTGCGCTATTCGGATGCCAGATTTGTTTGGAAAATTAAGAATGGATGGAGTAGATTTAGTTTGATATTTTTTAGTGATATTATTGAGGATAATAAAAAATCAAACTTCATAAGATAAAGACTTTGAAGATAAGACTTTAATATAACTGGCCACTTCTGATTCTGCCATTTTACTCATTAAAGCACTTATTCTGCCTGGAGATTTTCCTGTCTTTCCAATTCCCCCTCCTCTTCTTTCTGTTTGGCTGTATTCGTTTGGTACGGCTGTATTAAGAAAGTACCATACACTAAATGTATTATCTCATAACTCTGGAGGCTGGAATTCTGAGATCAAAGTGTTGGCAGAGTAGGTCTTTCTGAAAACTATGAGGGAGAAGGTATCATTTGCCTCTCCCCTAGCTTCTAGCAGTTTGCAGACAGTCTTTGGTGTGTGTTAGCTTTTGGATGTATGATCTCATTTTTCTGCTGTTATCTTCAGATGGCTCACTGTCAGTATGCTTCTTTCTGTGTCCAAATTTCCCCTTTTTATGAGAACATCAGTCATATTGGTAAGGGGCCTACTACTTCATCCAGTATATGACCTCATCTAATGTATCTTCAATGGTACTGATTCCAAACATAAGACTACGGAGGGGTGGAGAGAACCCATTTCAACCTGTAATGCTTGTTATTTCTTCATATACTTAACAAATAGTCCTTTAATATTAGCTGTTGGGAAGTTTTTATTGGAGATTAGATAGAACAATTTCAAAACAATTTCTTTACCATTCTGAACATAGTCTTTCTAATGTTTATGTGACTTCTTGTGATTGTCATTATACCAAAAATAAACTTTTGTTTTCAGTTCTTGTTGGCTTACTTTGTGACTTTTAACAGTAGGTATAAATATTAATATTATTATATCCTTATAAGGTTATAATGTCTTCATTATAAGTAACGATTTATTATATCTTCATTTAAGGGATAATTTATTTCTTTCACAATTTAATCAATATATCAGGCACTGTTTTGGACATTTGAAATAAGCAACTTAATAATAGGTAGCATTCTCTGCCATCATAGAGTTTATATTCTTATGGCAGGGGATACATCAAAGATTCATAACAGCTGTTGGGCAGAATCATTAAAAATAAAATGCTAGTGTTTTGCCAGCTAATTTAAATAACGTTCTGGGAATCTTTCTGTATTATCGTTATGTTAGATACTCAGATTTTTTTTTTAATCACAGTTAAATAGAACAATATTTTGAGTCTTCTGAATCATTCTAATTTTTTTTAAGAGGGAAAATTGTAATTTTTTTATTATTTTTATTTGTTTTGTTTAGTTGTACATGACAGCACCATTCTAATTTCTTGCCTATAACTATTCACAAAATTACTTATTTTCAATCATTAGACTTATCTTTAAACCTTAGACCCTACTCTTTTTTACCATAAATTCCAACATATCTATTTTACTTTTAATTAATTCACTTCATCATACTATAGCAGGGTTTGACAAATATAATAGAACGTGTTTGAAATTATATCAGATATGTTTTGACAGATATTAAATACAAAAATCCCTTATCCGAATCTGTTTGATTTCTGGGTTGGGGTAGTGAGGGATACCATATCATCTAAATTTCTTCCTCCTTTTCTTTCTTCCTATTTAATGATAACAAATGGAAGAGTTCAGATAGAAAGAATAACCATTGTCTATACTTAATATATTATTATATATCTGGTGCCGCATAGGAATACAGTAATATTTTAATGTTGTGTTGGAGCATTTTTTAAATTGTTTCAAATTTTCCTAACTCCAATAATTATTATTAAATGTGTTTTGAGAAAATGTTGCCTCGTGTGTCTTTTTAAGGTGATGCCTTTGTATAGGAGTTGCCTCCAGTCCAAGTTACTGACCTACAGCTAATGAGCTGTGGGCATGAATTATTCACTTAATAGTTATCCAGGAAGTATTCCCTTAATAAACTGGAATCTGATTACTGTCTGTAGGATTATAGATGTTATTGATGTTTAAACTTTTAAAATATAATAGTATAGCCAGGCATGGGGTGGCACATGCCTATATCAGCCATTTGAGATGCTGAGACAGGAGGATCACAATTCAAGACCAGCCTCAGCAACTTAGCAAACCCTGTCTCAAAAATAAGAAGAGCTGGGGATAGAGCTCAGTGGTAAAGCACCTTTGTGTTCAATCCCCAGTACCCAAAGAAAACAAATGAATAAATTAAAACTAAACTAAAATATATTAATATGTATATGAATATGCATATGTGTAAACATGTATGTATACATGTGTACATTCATGTTTTATTTACACAATTTTAAAAGTTTTTTAGTTTTCCCTCAAAATTGTGAAAAGCACATGATATGGAACCTTGGTTTTAATGTCCATAGTACACTGTGCTTTATCTTACCAGACCTTGACTTCAACATTTCTTACTAACTTTCTGTTTATCAAATGCTGAAAAAAAAAATTTTTTTTTTAAAGATACAATGTTGGGGAATGAATACTGAAGAAATGCACTCAGTTCAAGCTTTAGTGTATTTTATGTTATTGTTCTTTGCTATTAAATGGTATTTTCCTACTCTTATTAGTTTCTTACTCCCTGAAGGAAACATTTTATTATTTATTATTTCATGGACATAAACAGTATAGTGGGATTATAAGTATTTTTATATTTTTAAACTAATTTCAAATTTACATTTTATGTAGGAGCCTTATCTTTGGCTCAATTTTAATTTAATCAAAAATATGTTTTTATTAAACTTTCATTACAATATTCATTTATTAACTATATAGTTAATAAATGAATTCCCATAAAATCTCAATTTTTGAGATTTGTTCAAGTGACAAGAATTTTTTTCATTTATTTTCCATCAGTGACTTGATGAATATGTTCCAGTTTTACACTTAAAGTTTATAATAAGCAAATTAAGTATTAGGGGAAGGACCTTATTTTTCTTTTGACTGAATAGCTAAATTCCCAAATTATTGTTTTTTGTGTAATTATTATACTTCTGTTATTTTTAGTGACTAGGTTTCCTCGGCCTATGTCACCTCTTCAAGATGTGTCTACTATTATTGGAAGTCGTGAGCAATTGGCAGTGCTCCTACAACTTTATGATTACCAGCTAGAACATGAGGGTACAACAGGCTGGGAGAGTTTGTTATGGGTCGTCAATCAATTGTAAGTTACTATCTCCATATTTATTTGCTATACCTAATCAGTTCAATGGAAGATAGCTCATATTTATCCTTGAAACTGAGGGACAAAATAATTTTTAAAACATAAAAAAATAGTATTTAACTTGGCATCATCAATGATAAATTTTGTTAGAAGAGATTTACCCACCCCCCAAATATGTAATTAATTATCTGTGAAGAAGTTGCTTTTGTATTATATCAGAGCAACCAGTCTGCTTCCTTATTTGTGTATTAGTGGTGATGGATTTTAAACCATATCCAGACTTCTGATTTTTTTGTTTAAAATGGATGCTGTGTTAGCCAATCTCTTCTTGGATTTGAATCTCATTATCTCCGTACTCAGAACTCTACCATTAAGATTTTATATATTTTATGCCAAGCTGTTTTATCTTAAAAAGTTTTTTCAGTAGAATATAATCTTCTTCACAAGGTTCCAAGCAATTCCTTTGCTTTCAAAAAACAAAACAGCCAGGCATGGTGCACACGCCTATAATCCCAGTAATTCAGGAAGCTGAGGCAGGAGGATCAAAAGTTCAAAGCCAACCTCATCACTGTAGGAAGGCCCTAAGCAATTTAGTGAGATCCTGTCTCAAAATTTAAAGAAAAAAAAAAATTTTAAGGGGTTGGGGATGTAACTCAGTGGTTAAGTGCTCCTGGGTTCAATCCCTGGTACCAAAAAAAAAAAAAAAAAGAAAGAAATAGAGTTTTTGAATTTGGATTGCATTTTTCCAGAAATTGTCAAGGAAGTGTAGTAATTTATATGTATCCCCTGCCTGTTTTTCTTTCCTTTCATATTCAGGTTGCCACAACTTATAGAAATAGTTGGCAAAATTAATGTTACTTCAACTGCCTGTGTCCATGAATTCTCCAGATTTTTTTGGCGCCTCTGCCGGACATTCGGCAAAATTTTTACGAACACTAAGGTAAAAACTTGAATTTCATATTTTCTTCTATGCAAAAAACATAGAAATATAATATGTTAATGCTGTAACAGTAATCGAATATAGAGTGAGAAAATGAGCCCTTCCTGATAACTTAGAATATTATGATAATAAAAGAAATTCTAGTTGATAGTAGTCTTATCTTTATTAATGTTCAGAAAATGGCTTACCTAAGTTTAGTTTGTATCCACAGTAGTAAGATTTACTCACTGCAGATATCTCAAAGGTTTTCAGCATAGGAAGTATCAATTAAGGAACTCAACCCAAGTCTATGAATATACTTTTTGTACTTACTACCATCTACCACAGGATCTGGAAGCAATTGTTTGTTCAGCACACTTGGATAAAAATTCTGAGGTGATTGTGGAACTGCAAAACTTTCTATTTCGAACGTGCTATAAGGATCCTACCTCTTAGGAATAGCATGGACACTTGAGATGTATTTTAATCATTACCCAAAGTATAATTTTTTACATAGGCCTATATGGGTTATTCTGTAGGTTTAGGTATTAAAGTCAAAATGTCCTAAGATCCCAATTTCTTCTTTAATACTATTACCCCACTTTTCTTTATAGCATATTGTTTACTTGTTTGGAGATCTAATAAAAACATTAAAAGTGTATTTGTTCTAATCAAATATTAAACAAGACATTTAAAAGTTAACATTTAAATATTGCATTTATTTTAGTGCAGCTCTTTATTATTAAATCTGTGGTTGTTGCAACGTTTAAAGCAAAAGAGTATGGTATAATAAACTAGAAAAAATTCAGAGCATTTAGGTTATGTTCTATTATCTGCTGACTAATGGTCTGTGACCTTTTTTTTATTAAAGGTCAAATAATCTGAGTTTAGTCTTTTCATGTGTGAAAGGAAGATGTTTCACTGTCTTTTAATTCTATAAGTATGATTTAGTAGATTAATCTTTAACAATGGTATTTCTCTCAGTTTAATTTGAAGTATATGTAAATTAATATGTTGGCCTGTTGTACTCTAATCAGAAAGCAAAAACCAGATCTTGATATTAATGTAGGAAAATCATTTTACATTTCTCATTAACATCTAATTGTCAAATATAATTTGATTTCGATGTTATCAGTATTGGCAAAAATTGTTCAACATGTCCCAAACAAGAAGCTGTTTTTTCTTTTAGAAAACCAAGTGGGAGTCATTTTAGCACTTAACACTAATTGATTGTCTTCAGTAGTCTGAAATCTTGTGGTAATTCTAATAATAAAAAATTGAAACAAGCATTTGCTCTAACTTAATATACTTAAGTTAAATTCTTTACTTCATATTTAAATGTTAAGGAGTGCAGTAAAAGATTAAGATGGATTTCACACGATAAATATGTTAGCTGTGAAAGTACCCCAAATAAATTTATTTCTTTTAAACATAATCAAATGCTATTTTTTAGTAATTCTAATCAGATAATAACAATCTAAGTAAAGCTTTTTATCACTACGTTCACTTTTTAGGAGGCAGTAATTTTGAGCATTTAAAATGATTTTGGGACTTGGCGCCGTGGCACACACCTGTAATCCCAGCAGCTTGGGATGCTAAGGGAGGAAGATTTCAAGTTCAAAGCCAGCCTCAGCAAAAAGCCAGGCACTAAGCATCTCAGGGAGACCCTGTCTCTAAATAAAATACAAAATAGGGTTGGAGATATGATTCAGTAGTCAAGTGCCCCTGAGTTCCATCCCTGGTACAAAAAAAAAAAAAAAAAATCATTTGGGGGCCTGGAAATGGAACTTGGTGGTAGACTACTTGCCTCACATGTGTGAGAAGGCCTTTTCTTTGATCCCAATACCACAAGAAATAATAAATGAAATTATCTTTGGAATAATTTTAATTTAAGGAATAAAACCAAAGGCCATCAGAAAATAGTTGTTAACCAAAATTGATTTTTATTCTTAAAGGTGTTATTTTTAGTAACTTGATTCTTATATTTAATATATTTCTGACTACTTAAATAGGTCTATAAGCAAAATAAATTAATAATAAATAGTAGTAGCAGCAGTGGTAGTAGAAGCAGTAGTAAACATTTTATTAGTCATAAACATTTAATTAGTCATTGAACTTGAGACTTTTTGGATCTTCTCTTTGGTCTGCTTAGGTCAAACCTCAATTCCAGGAGATCTTAAGACTGTCTGAAGAAAATATTGGTAAGTTTGTTCATTACTACCTCTAAAAACAATTGAATCTCTTTATTCAGAGAAAATGCTATATTCAGTATATTTAAATTATATAAACCAACAAATACAATTTGAAAATGCAAATTTTTATTATGGAAGTTCTTAGTTTTACAACTGGTTACATCTAATATATTCTTCCAATGTGTGGTGTCATGAAATTAATCTTTATTCAGATTGATTTTAAATATCTTAAATATCTACCTTTATTGTAACCAAATTGAACTAAGGCCAAGCTTCTCAAACTGGATACTTGTTAACTTGTGGGAAATGGTAGAAGGAAAGTATAACATGCCCCCCCCCCACCCCTTTTATCTTGTTTTTTTTAAGGTTTGGGGGCTTCTTTGTTTTGTTTTTTTCTTGTTGTTTTTGTTTGACACATGCTCCCCAAAGGTTATTTTTAATAGCTTTTTAAATTATTGGTGTTTGAAATTCATATTTGTTAATATTACATGTTTAATTATGAACTCTGGTAATAAATTAGTGAAGAAAAAATTAAAATTTTGGAAACTGACATTTTTTGGAATTATTAACTGAATGTTTGGTTGTTCAGATAGATGGTGATTAGCCTCTGTGTATACAGTTCACATCTATGAATAAAATTTACACTCAGATTTATCTCTCAACTCTGTCATCTTATATCAGTACACTTCTCAAGAACAAGTTATTTTTATCGAGAATAAACAAAGCTTAATATTAAATTAATGTGAAAATGAAGCTTTCTGTTTTTTGCTAAAGTTTCTTCAGGACAGTAGATAAATACGTCTTTTCAACTCAATTTCTTTATGACTTTGAAAATAATTTAAAGCCATATAAAAATATAAATATAATAAGAAGAAAATTATGTGAGCATTGAAGCAAATGTAAATCACGTAAAACAGTACCTGATGATCACTAAATGAGAGCTATTAGCACTGTAAATAACTCACCTCATTATCTTCTTTGGAACTTTTCTTTGAAATTGTCCACAAGTACAGTAAAATAAATTTTTTTTATTAAAGTCACTGGGCACACCTCAGTGGCTGGATAAATTTTCTTCTTTCCCTGTTTTACTTAACCTGATTCTTCCTTGCTCCATGAAAATGATCAGGGTGCTGAAAACTCTACTGAGGGTGCAATAAGTGCTCTCCAGTTACGATAGTACTGGAAACTAGGGAGAATCTCATATCTGAAAGCAGATTAAATAATATAGATCTAGGATCCTGCTTTTAGCTGAGTGACTCTACATTTTACAAGCACTGCAAATGGAAAGCATTAATGTTTTGGAAGAAAGACCTAGCTATATGGGTAATTGAGATACTTTTTTATTAGTTCTAATTTCTGATTTGGGAAATAGGAATATAACATCTCATTTTGGTTATTAAATTTCTTTACCATCTATCAGAAATTTTTACACTAATGGTCCTTCAAGAAGCATTATGTTGTATTTTATAATAACCAGTGGAAATATGCTTTTACTACAGTGTTTTCCAAATGTGTAACCTTGCTAAAAATTTTAAGTATTATGACTTTTTTTGTTTACATCTAAAACATGCTTGGACTTTTAAAAATATTTTAATAATTTTAGATTCCTCAGCAGGAAATGGGGTCCTCACTAAAGCTACAGTCCCCATTTATGCAACAGGAGTCCTTACGTGTTATATTCAGGTAAGGGAATAATTCTTACTCTCCAACAAAAGTACCTTCAAGGAGTTGCAAGTAGAGTGCTTACCTAGCATACACAAGGCCCTGGGTTCAATCCCCAGCACCACCCAACAAATAAAAACAAAGTATCTTCAGTTTAGAAAAATACCTAGTATTATGTTTTCTCTATGTGAAGACATAAATTATAAATCTGAACCCAAAAGAAAAACAAAATTTTAAAGAATTTATAATGGAGAACATATTTAAATAATATGACTGAGTAAAATATCAGTTGAACAGTAAGTTTAGAGATTATGTGCTTTTTGATATTTTGTTAATGTTAGATTGTACTTATTTAGTAGAGTTTCTTTGTGTTTCATAAGAAAATCATAAGATTTTCATAAATAAATGACAGCACATGTGTTAGGTGATACAAATTACAAGATGTTGTAGAGTACTTTGTCATTGTTTTCATCACAGTACTTTTTAGTAATACTTTATTATTTTTTGTAACTACATAATATCTGCCCCCAAACGTAATACCTTATAATTATTACAAACCATTTTATTTGTTCATTACTCTTCTATCTGGGCTTTGTTCAGCTGGCTTCTCTTCTGTTGCCTTGGTTTGGTTGCTCATATTGCTGCATTAAACTAGTCTGTTGGTAGGGTCTCAGGGAGGTTGGCTGATCCCCACAATCCATGTAGTTTTAGGGCCTCTCTTTACTCCATGGCCTCTGGAGCAGCAGAGCCAGGATTTAATACCTAGTGGCTGAAGGCTTCCCAGAGTGCAAAAGCAGAATTTGCTAGGCTAAGGCTCAGGCCTAGAATTAGTATATCACTTCTACAGTATGTTGGTTAAATAAAGTCTCAAGCCTAACCCAGATTTAGAAGACAGGAACTAAGCCAGAATGATATTAAGAGATGCGGCTCATTGATTGCCACCAACTGAACAGACTACCTAACTATCCTTAGCATTGTTTTAAGTAAATAGCACATGATATAGCTGAAGGCATATTAGTAGGCAACTAAAAATGGGTGGAATCTCTATTGCAGCTTTGCTTTGATACTGATTTGTTACTCTCTACCTTTTCACTAAATGCACTGCTGTGTTTTTAAATTGTTATATCCTTCCTTTTTCATTTTAATCATTGATTTTTGCCAATCCTTTATCTTAACCTCATTCAAAACTAACCTATATAGGGGAAATAAAGATAAATAGTAATATAGTCTTTCTCATGTTTCTTTTTTAGAAAATATTGTTAGTTGTAGATGGACACAAAACCTTTTATTTTATTTATTTATTTCTGTGTGGTGCTAAGGATCGAGCCGAATGCCTCACATATGCTAGGCAAATGCTCCACCACTAAGCCACAAGCCCAGCCCTTCTCATGGTTCTTTTGAGATATTTAGAAGCTATTAATTGTTGACCTCTTATGTCTTCTGACAACTTAACTTCATTATATATTTATTTCTTGATAGAATATCGATTCCCCTTTTTTCCAGGTCAGGTTAATATATAACATACAAAGTTTTTGGTTTTTTTATTTTTTTTAACTCCCCTAATTTAGTAGGTTTGCTTTATCTAATATTTCCTTTTTAAAAAATTTTTCTAATTAGTTATACATTACAATTTTGATATACTGTAAACAAATGGAGCATAACTTCTCATTCCTCTGGCTGTATATAGTGGATAGTCACTTCAGTAGTGTATAACATTTCTTAATAAAAAATTTCCTGATTATGAAAATAATAATAGCTCATTGAAGAAAGCTTTGAAAATTATAGATTTATTTTTAATCAAGGGAGAGCAGCTGTTTCACTTCAGAACACATTAGTCTATATTTCAGTATGCAGTTTTTCTCCACTAGAATATTACAAAGATAATTTCTTGGAAATCAAATTTCTACTACTAGGAAGATAACTATTTTAATAGTTTATATTTAACTATGTAGAGCCAAAATTCATGGGAATTAAATTTGACAAATTTTAATAAATTTTTTTTTAATGTTCTAAATCACGACCATTCAAAAGAACTTTCTGCAGTGACAGAAACAATGTATATATGTGTTGTCCAGTAAGGTAGGCACTAACTACATGTGGCTATTAAGCCTTTGAATTAATTATAGCTAGCGCAACTGTAAGCTACTGAATCTTTTGTTTTATTTAATCTTTCATTCAAATTTAAATAAAAATAATCACATTTGACTAGTGAATGCCATATTGACGGCACAGGTCTAAACCAAATAAGATAGCTTTTGTCCTTATGATCATACATATGCTTAAAAAGTATCTGTATTTTGTTTAAAAATAGATGGGTAGGGGCTGGGGATGTGGCTCAAGCGGTAGCGCGCTCACTTGGCATGCGTGGGGCACTGGGTTCGATCCTCAGCACTACATAAAAATAAAATAAAGATGTTGAGTCCACCGAAAACTAAAAAATAAATATTGAAAAAAAAAAAAATTCTCTCTCGCTCTCTCTCTTAAAAAAAAAAAAAGATGGGTAATTATGGTATGTAGTCCTACTTGATTGCTTGAAAATTCATCATCAATATTTTTCCTCTATAGGAAGAAGACCGAAAACTGTTGGTTGGATTCTTAGAAGATGTAATGACCCTGCTTTCATTATCTCATGCTCCTCTTGATAGCCTGAAGGCTTCTTTTGTGGAACTGGGGTAAAAAATAAATTGTAGTTTACAGTTTTTTAAAAGGTACATAAAAGAAAGAGATAAAAGATCCAGGTAACTGAGAACCAAGCAAGGAAGGGAAGCCCCAGGATGATGGCTAAGGGAAGTCCCACTCTAATAGTTTTAAAGCAGACCAAAGGAGCGCCTACCCATATTGGAACAGGACTAGTTTGAAGAAACAGGGGAGGAGAGGGACTATTATATGTTTCAGCTATTGCAAAAAACAAGTAATAACAGGCTTTTGAAAAAAAAGACAAGTTAACATTCTCAAATTAGATTTATGGAGTGCAAATTTTGTCTCATTACACAATAATTCTCTTGGTTTTGAGACCTAATTTTTTTGTTTTGTTTCATTTATTTAGATATTCTTAATACTTTTTAAAATCAATTCATTGTAGTTTTAAATGGAAAGGGTGCAGATAGGTTTTCTTTGAAGCAATTGGAATAATAAAACAGCAAATTTGAAAAAAATGTAGTATCCCAGAACTGAAAAAGCACCTCAACTAAAAGCCAGCCCCCTAGACTCCTTTTTCCATTATGTTTGATTTGCTTAGTTGTACTCATGATCTCATTATCTGGCTGCTAAAGTAGCTTTGTCTCAGTCTTTACTGAAAACAAGCTTATGCATTTATTAATTATACCATATTATATTTGAATATTTTCATAGCCAACATAGTTCTCCATACAGGTGGTTTTAGTTGATCTTATTTGATCCTACAGCTACAACCATATAACATAAACAGGACATGTATTGCTTCCCCAAGTTTTATAGATGTAGAAACCAAGACTCACAGAGGCTGTAACTTACCCATCTGATTCTTATTAATGCTCTTTCCTGTTTTCTCCTAGAGAAATCTTTCTTTATTTATAATTTTAGTTTTCATTCTATTAAAATGTTAAGGTTTCTGGGCTGGGGTTGTGGCTCAGTGGCAGAGTGCTTTGCCTAGCATGTGTGAGGCACTGGGTTCATTTCTCAGCACCATGTATCAATAAATTAAAAAAAAAAAAATAAAGGTTCATTGAAAACTAAAAAAAAAAAAAAAAAAATTTTTTTTTTTAAATGTTAAGGTTTCTGTTGCAATTGCAGATGCTTAGAGAAGCTGAAAGAATGATTTCTGAATGTGGTTTATGGTTTTATTAGATGACTTTATTTTTTAAAGAACCTTAGCTATACAGCAGAATGCCATATGTTCTGCCAATATTTTTATCATTAACATTTTTTATACATAGTGTATTACAGTACATCAGTAAGGCACTGTGGCTTTTAATTTTAACAATGGTAATTTTTTTCCAGTGCGAATCCAGCTTACCATGAGTTGCTGTTAACTGTTTTGTGGTATGGTGTTGTCCATACTTCAGCACTTGTAAGGTGTACTGCTGCTAGAATGTTTGAGGTATGTTAATATGTGTCTCTGTTGATTCCAAGTAGAGGGAGAGGGGGAAAATTTTTTAAAGTGCTTTGTACACCATGTTGATATGTATTTTATGGCATTGAACACTGTCTAGTTGTGTACTGTGTGATGGGGCAGAACTTTAGCTTTGACATATTTTCTAGCCTTATTGGTTCCTTAAATGTTATTCTCAGTTCTAGTTCTCAAATTCTTTTAAATCTTATTTTAATTTCAATCTTATATAAATCTTTCTGATTCTACTTTTCTACTTATTGAAGTAAATGACTAGTTAAATAAACTAAAATAACCTGGGTATCTTTCAAGTTATGGATTCATTAGTAGCATTAAAAAAATCAATTATTACAATTATGGAAATATTTGATTTATTCATTACTTCAACTTGACTATTCCTTCTTCACATGTTTTATCTGGAATAATATCCCTATACATTAACTACCAATAGACTTAAAAAAAAAAAAAGGAGATTGTTCACATAATTTACCTTGATTTTATGAAATTGCCACCTACTCAAGTTTGAAAATTGAAATATCTATCTGTTGTACCCATTAGGTAGCAAATTACAACATAGCCAAGTATATTCTTATAGAGAGACATTTTTAGAACTTCAGTCAAGCACTCAAGTTGGTTTAGTCTTTCTTGATGCTTTTGTCTTACCATAGTCAGGCTTCCTGGGTTCAGTTTCCACCTCTGCCACCGGGTGATCTTATAAATTACTTTGGCAAATTTGAACTTCTTCATATCTGAATTTCGTGATCTACACAATGAAGACAGTAATAAAAGTGTTCATCTCAAAGGACCGTTGTTAATATTAAATGAGTTAATGCTTGAAAGCCACTAATACAGTGTCTGGAATATAAGAGCATATAATAAATGTAAACTATCATTATAGTTTTTATATTCACGCTATTACTTCACAAAATAATATAATAGTGCAGGGAATATATATTTGCTTATCCAGACTTATCTCTAATGTTCATGGGATTCTTTAAGCATTTATTTCCATAAGAATTAAATATTTTTGAATTTCATAATTTCACCACAATTTAAGACAAATTGCAGTCAAAAGTATAGAATACGGATATACTTAAAATATTTTCCTTCTAAATTTTTTAAGATATACTATTGCCTTCTAAAAATTTTAGGGCTGGGATTGTAGCTTAGTGGCAGAGCACTTGCCTAGCACGTGTGAGCACTTGCCTCAGCAGCACCACATAAAATAAATAAATAAAATAAAAGTATTCTGTTTAAAATAAATAAATAAAATGAATAAGACTTTTAATATATAAATTAGATCCATGACATCTAAAGAAAATCCCATTGTATGAGGAAGTTGAAAATTCTCTATTCATATTATTCCATCAGTTGTTTTACATATTTGATTAAAAATCTGTAATCCAGGGCTCTTTGTCCAGGTGAATGCTAAAATAACTATTTGGTTTTATGTCTAGTACAAGTTGGTTCTGGTTACAAGGAATTTTGATCTTTCAGCATGCTGAAAGATCATTGTAGAAAAATGAAAGACATGGTAGAAAAGTCTCTCTTCACTCTCATCTTCCCCCTCTAAAGAAAAAAGAAGTAACCTTTTAAATGAAGAGCTGTCTCTTTAATATGTTCCCCTCATAGGATTTTATTCTAAGACCAAAAAAGCTAATTGTTTTTCTTAAACCCTTGCTTTCTAAAATGTATGTAGGCACTATTGAAACATTTATATATAAATATAAATAAAATATTATATATATATATATTATATATAAATAAAAATAATTTAAATAAATAAACTGAAACATCCCTTGTTTTTGTTTTGTTTTTCAGCCTTGTTTCTTATATGTAGCTATTGTCTGATCTGTGTCACTACTGGTCTGAAAACTATATCCAAACTTAAGCAGTTTTCAGTGTCTTCTCAGATTGATTATGAACTTCTGAGTCTAGTTTGAGAGACTTTCAAAATTCATTTATGAGGGCTGGGGCTATAGCTCAGTTTTACAGCACTTGCCTTGTATGTGTGAGGCACTGGGTTCAATCCTCGGGACCACATAAAAATAAATAAATAAAGGTATTGTGTCCATCCACAACTAAAAAAAAATTATTTAATAAATTCATGATAAAGATTTTACAGGGCACGGTAATACACCTATCAGTAGGAGAAATTAAAGGTCCTTTTTCTTTAGTGATCCTTATTTTAAACAAAATTGTATTAAATACAGTTCATGAGACTTCTTTTGATATTAATGCTTTATAATGAGAGTTATGGCTGATTCCCCTCAAAATGAATTATTTCAAGATGACAACATAAAAGGAGACTTAAAATAACTAAAAAATACGTGAGAGCAAAAACTCTTGAGGAGAAGGTGAAAAATGGATATATCTGGAACCTAGTATAAAGTACTGAAGTCAAACAAGAAATTATCCTAGTTTTTAGATGGTAAGGCACAAGGGGAAACCTAATCAGTTATATTGTTCTCATTGTTAAATAAGAGTCCATGTCTTACCTTTTTAAAAGGGGAACGTGGCGTCTGGGATTGTGACTTAGTGGTAGAGCGCTCGCCTAGCATGCGCGGGGCCCTGGGTTCAATCCTCAGCACCACATAAAAATAAATGAATGGAATAAAGGTATTGTTTCCAACTACAACTAAAAAAAATAAATATTAAAAAAAGGGGGAACATACTGTGTGAGTCTTACTGTGATGCATTAGATTTTCTAAATGATGCAGTAAAAAACCTCTTTCATATAAGTGTTTATTGTATCAATCATAAGGAAATCAAGAAGAAGGCATGGACATTAAGTCAGATAAGACAGAATCCATTTTCTAGCTCCACTATTTATTGGCTCTAAATGCCTGGATAAATAACTTCTCCAAGCCTCAATTTCTTCAACTGCTAATATGCTGATAATAATGTACTTGGCTTATATAAAAAGCAAATGGTATATTGCTTGTGAAGTGCATAATAATAATTGATAACTCTTTACTTTCTGATTTTCTAGTTTAAGAAATTGAACTTAATCTCAGAGCAGCACAAAGTTAAACTTGTCCCCTAGATTATCCTCTTTTTTAATATTTTTAGTGGGCACAAAAGCAGATATTTCAAGATATACTTTATGGATTCAAAATCTGAGCTATCTTAGTTATAAGATGATACAGAGAGAAGAAGGTTTTCTTTAACGTATTTGAACTTCCTTCTCCTGTTCCTTTATACATGACATCTATAACTAAGGTAATAACGAAAGTTCCTTTGTTGTTTATTCCTAATCATCTGTGGTTTTATATAAAAATTTCTTCAGAATTTGGAAGTAGATTCTAAAATGAATTCAGTTGGTAAGTGGAAACAAATTATTACAAAATTAAGTATCTTCACATAAAGTGAGGTATGCTCTCATGTGTTGCATAGGGATGTTCACATATGCACATAATGATTTCTGTTATTAAAAATTCCATGGCATCTTGATCTTCTGTGAGGACTAGTTCCATTATTAGGTGAACAGACTGATTCGCATTTAGGATTAAAAATGCTTACACTCTGAAGTTGAAAAGAGGGTTTCCCTTCTGTATTAACCTCAAATTTAGTAATCTTTATAAAACAATAAATGCATACTGCTCAATATAGTTCTGTTTTGCAAATTAGTGTTATCTAATAAATGAATTATTTTAATATATTCTGATTATGTTTATTTGAAAATTTATTCAAGGTTTTAGAGAAATATAAAACAAAGAACTGTTTAAAAGTTAGCTACCAAACTTTTAAAAATTAATTTCATTTTCCAAATACATCACAAATCATATTGTTGAAGTAGTTATAATAATTAAGTTCTCGTTTGTTTCTTGAATGCAAATTCTTTATCATATAAGTATATTATGTGAAAATCAATAGTCAACGGTCCTTTGAGTTAAATATTGCCATTTTCAGATAATAAAACTGAGTTTCAAGAGATAATGTAATATATCTACAACTACAGGCTAACAAATGGAGAACTGGAGTCTGAACCCAGAGCTGATTCTCAAGTATATTACTCTAGAAGTATTATGTTGCATTATGCTCTATACCTCTAAAGAGAAAGCTCTGTGATTTAAAAGGTTGAGAATTTCCCTATGTGTTTTTTAAATTTACTTACTATAGAACAATCATAAGCAGTTTAGTCATGGCTGTTAGACATTTCAGTTTGGTTTAAAAACAGTTCAATTTGTACCGTGTTGGTCATAATTAAACCACACCAGATTTCCTTTGAGAATTTAACCATAACACCTTGTATGTGTCCTCTAAGTTCAATTTTCTTTTCCTCTTACATTATATTTTAATTGAACATGGAAGTTACATAGACTGTTTGACCAAAAGTACACTGCCATTCAATCAATGATGAAATTTCTTTTCATAGCTGCTAGGCTGTTTAAGCTTTTATTTTCTTGCTAAGCATTCTCTGCCTTTGTAAAGCACTCTAGTAGCTATATTTGCTTAGCTTCTAATTTTGGTTTTGCTTTATGTTTTCTCTCTTTCTCTTGGTTGTCCCTTTCTTCTTCCCGTGACACTGTATTTGCTCTTTCCGTGCATCACCTGTGAATACCCCCTGTGCTGACCAATCAGCTGTTGGTGAAGGGGGTGAATGAAACTCTGGTAGCTCAGAGGGTTGTTCCTGCTCTCATTACACTCTCCAGTGACCCTGAAATGTAAGTGTCATCCCTGACTTTTACGTTCAGCATCCCTTTCAAAAATGTGCCTGTCAGGAAATAGCCATCAGCTTTAGAATTCATTGTAGAAGCTCTTTGAAATAATAATACTGGCTGGGCTTGGTGGCTCAGGCCTATAATCCCAACAACTCAGGCTGAGGTAGGCTGAAGAAGGAGAATTGAAAGTTCAAGGCCAGTCTTTGAAATTTAGTGAAATTGTGTCTCAAAAAAATACTGTTTTTAAAGGCTAGGGGTGTAGATTAGTGGTAGAACACCCCTTGATTTAATTCTCAATACCACAAAAATAATAATAGTAGTAACATTACTGGATTATGCTTATTTGATTTTTAAGCTTTATCATGTTACTGTTCATACATCGTTTTTTTTAAAAGTGAACCCTCACAGTAAGACTAATTTGGAGGCCGTGTATTGGCAAAAAAAATATCAGTAGTATTAGTATTCAGTTAACATTTTCAAACATAAAATGTGCTGATGGACTATTTCTTCCAAGCCAAGAAAGGATGCTCTGCTAATCTCACTAACAGGTTGTTACCAGTAAGTGTAGTGGCATGAACCAAAGGCTTAACATTTTAATGTCTCATGTGAGTGACTAAACCAAGAAAGGCCAGTGAGTCTGCCTGCCCATCCTCAGTCACAGCTAACCCAGTTCTCATTCCAGTTTACCAAACCATTTTTTATTGCATGTTGACTGGTTTACAGCTGACTCTTCGAGGCATGAGTGAAGCGTTAGTTGACAAGCGGGTTGCTCCGGCCCTTGTTACCTTGTCCAGTGATCCTGAATTGTGAGTTTCACAGACTGCGACCTTAAGTTATCCTGCCTGTCTTTTTGAGCATTCTTCTTGGTCTGCTTTTTAAAATTTTTAATTTGTCATTGCTAGAGACTAATACAGTATTTTTACCTACTATGATTCACATTTTATTAATACTTACTTTGTATCTCAAAGAAAGTTTCAGTTTCTTTCTTTTTTAATTTCTAACAGCTCTGTCAGGATTGCCACAATTCCAGCTTTTGGCACTATTATGGAAACAGTTATTCAAAGAGAGGTAGGAAATCACCAAAATGTATTTATATGTGTGTATCTCATTGAGGTGATGGTGACACATTACCACACGTGTCCCCATTGATAGGGGCAGAAGGATTATACCTTTTATGTTATTTCTTAGTTGTGGGCAGAGGAGTATCTCATATTTGAAAGCAAGATAGCCTAACTTAATAATAGGCATATCCCCATATCCTAAGGAACTAGTCCATATTCCATATGTCCAGTCTTCTCAACTAATTAATTAATTAATAGGCCAACCTCAGATGTTCTGTTTTAAGTCTAACTGGATATTGGAGTTTTGAGTAAGCTTTCAAATCAAGCCTAACTCCAAAGCCTTATATTTTCTAGCCAAACTGTGTAAATTCTTGATTGCAAGTTTGCACAGACTTGAAAATTATTTTACAAGGTAACAGTAGGAACACAAATCTACTTTACAAATGAACAACAGAAAGCACCTGTATTCTGATAACTATGTCATTGATGCTACCAATGTGGTATCATCTTAATACTACATCTGTCACTAGTGATTCAAGAGAATACCAAAGCTTTCCTCCCTAAAGGTGTATTTTGAAACTGTGATTCCATTTCAGGTTTTTTATATTCTGTCTGTAACATTAACTGTAAGACACATCTCAAAATTAGTATCAGAGGTTTATTATTTGTTTTCATATTGGACATGTCTTTACACAAATGAAAAGCCCTCTGGATTAGAAAATAAATTACTTGTGGATATAGTCCCTGGTCACTTAAATGTAAATAGTGCTTTTCATTTAATGACATTTTACCAAAAAAAGAAAAATTTAATATAATTTCTTTGTCATAAAGATTAAAATTAAGTAATTTAGTTAGAAACATTTTTAATTTTTCTTGGTGAAGCAACAGAAAAAAAAAACCATCATTCTGCAACACTTGCAGTCTTGGCAGAATTTCAACATATTCTTAGATCCTAAAATAAAAAATGTCTTAGGGAAATATGAGTAAGATATAAGTCATTAATGACTCATTGCTTTCAGAAGGTGGATGATTGGGTAACTCATACTGTGACTTAAGAGTTATCATTTTGATACAGAATCATAAATTTAACCATCTTTGCCCTAGTTACAGGGTTTTTTCCTTTTGGTTTTACATTTTATCAGGGAATATTTTTATTTTTTTAAAAAAAGAATTAATAAGAATAAAAAATGTGAAAGCTTTTCTGAGCTAAAAGACTACATAAGTATTTTATTATATCCAAATGTCTAATTTCGTGGGGTTATAAATTGTTTGAACTTACTGCTGTAAGCTTTGTTTAGTATGTATATCTTTCATTTTAACAACAGTATTCATTTTTAATATTCTATAAAATGACAATATAATATCCAATTTTAAGTTACTAGAAAGAGTGAAAATGCAGTTGGCTTCTTTCCTGGAAGATCCTCAGTATCAAGACCAACATTCTTTGCATACAGAGATCATAAAAACATTTGGTAGAGTTGGGCCTAATGCAGAACCCAGGTTCCGAGATGAGTGTAAGTTGCATTTTTCTACCTTTTTTCCTGAATTGTCAGATCAAAGCCAGAAGCTTCTCTGAGGATTTGTCACCTGTTAAATAAAGCCTTGACTGCGTTTTATCTTTTGTGTGTTGAAAACTGAACTCAAAACAAGTTATTTATTATGAATCCATTGTGGTAATTTGACATCATAAGGTGCTAATTTATCCATGTTTGAGGAATATAGAAAATTTCAGTACATATTTAGACAGAAAGACATACACATATCCACACATGTGTATATGCATACCATTCAAGTTCTGTTAACTATTAACTGCATGAATGCTTTATTCCACAAAACCCCCCACACCCCTGTTCCTTACTATATGTTATATTATCATATATTCAGTACATAGTATATATTTGGTATACTATATATCAGTTGCTCTAATACATGTGAAAAGTGACTCTAAACTTCATTATTATAGAATCATTTCTTAATAATAGCTAATTGCAAAATACTGTGCTGCCTTGTGTTTTGAGGGTTTTTATTATTCATAGGGAAATTTTGTATTTCTAGATAAATTTTTTATTTTTGGTTTTAGGTGGATACAACATCTTTATTTTATTTTTATGTGGTGCTGAGGATCAAACCCAGTGCCTCAACAATGCTTGATGAGCACTCTACCACTGAGCCACAACCCCAGCCCCTCTAGACGTGATCTTATGAAAGCTATGCATTTCTCCAACTTAGCGTGTTGTCAGCATGACACACCACTTTGTTTTAATGCAGTTTGTTGATCCGCTAAATGATCTGCATGATTATCTGCTAACACATTTTCTCTAGTTTCTCTTTTTTTTTACTGTGGTCCTCAACCTTTATGACAACAGTTTCTTTTGGTAGCTTCAGTCCATCTAGAAATTATTTCTCCAGACACACATCAGTTATCATTGTTATACTTTAGCCCTTGATTTTAGCAATTTGTCATGATTTAGAAAGGGCCACAGGTTCAACCACTTAATAATCAACTTGGTTTCTAATACAGAGTTGGATTCTCCAGTAAACTAGTTTTTGCAAATCCAGCCTGATATTATTTCTTAACATTTTTAAGATAAGAGTAATCAAAAAGTATTAAGTCAGTATTGAGGCTGCAGGGTCCAAAACATATGTTGAGGGAGGACACCACACTTCAGAAATGGTCTTTTCACTGTGCAAATGTATTCATAGTTAACCAACCAACAGAAAAAGCATTGGTATTTTAGTTTTGCAATAGGGCTAGACCCACATGTGGTAATATCAAATTGACAGATGATTTTAGTAGGAGCTCTGAGGTACTTTGACTTCATTGAGGCTGTAATTACTCTTAGGCAAAGAGAAACTCTTGTCTTCTGGACTAAGGGGATAGTATAAATAGTATTGGGTCTTTAGGTTATACTGTGACACTGAGTTAAAAACCTCTCGAGCATGATCTAACCTTTGTATGTACATTCAAAAGAAAAACTGTTGATCTTCTATGAAGGATCAGTCTGGATTCCTATACTTTTGTTAGATCATTGGAGTCTTTTTTCTCAGTCATTCTAGGTCTACAGTTATTTCTCAAAGCAAACATAGTGTCTGTATCTTAATGTCTAAAATTTTGAGGAACTTTTAAAAATAATCATACTACTTCATATGACAGATTATTTATAGAGTAGATACATACCTATTATATTTGTAGGATTTGCATAACAAGGAACTTTCTTCTCGTAGTAGCCCTAAATTAACAGTTAAAAATGGGCTTAAGAAAAAAAAAAATGAGCTTAAGAGAAGATTTAGGATAGAAATTCCCACTGCTTAGGGCTGGGGCTGGGACTGGGGCTCATCTAGCGCTCATCTAGCGAGGCGCTGGGTTCGATCCTCAGCACCACATAAAAATAAATAAAATAAAGGTATTGTGTCCAACTACAACTAAATATATATATATATTTAAAAAAAAAAAAAAAGAAATTCCCACTGCTTTAGTAGATCTAGTAAACCATTGTCCCTGACATCTCCTTTAACTTATCATATACCTGCAAATACATTTTTATACAACCTTTCACGTTTTGATATAATCAGAATGGTTTTTAAGATAAAAATCTCTCCCCACCTTCACTGGATTTATTGTCCAGTGAAGTGGCTTATTTAACTGTACTCAAGCAACTCCCTTTTGGAGTTTAGAGGAAGAATAGAGAATTTGGGAGTGGTAATGTCTTCCTTGGAGAGTAGCATTTTAGGTACGTAGATTATTTGTCCCTCTACTTCTTAACTAATAGAGGACATTAGTTCTTTCATTAGCCTTTGTTTTTCTAACTTTTAGTTATCTCGGGAACTTTGGTTCTGATTTTTAAGAACCAGTTGTTTTTTATCTGAAACCCTATGGAGTTAGTTTGTTTTTAGTTATTTTACTTTGTAAGGTTTTCTAAAAATATTCAGTGATATCCTGGAAATTTGCTAGAGGGTCAATTTTCCATTACAAATTAGTTTTTTTTTCTTGGTTCCTTATTTCACATCTGAGCACATTTATTTAAAAAGAGGAAAAGATTTCCTTTACTTTTACTGCCAGATCTACCCTAGAATATTTTTTGAAAGTTTTCTGAAATATAGTTTTATAAATTCTCCTGTTGATTTATCTTTATTTTAGTTGTGATTTTTAAATCTTTGTCCAATCTGCCCTGAAGAAGACAACTTTACAGTTGTTTTATGTTATGTATTTCCTATTCTTTTTCCCTGTGAAGATTAATTTTAGAATTATGCTCACCTAGGCTACTAAACCTTTTCTTAGTCTTTAGTATCCTACTGCTTTTAACCATTTAAATCCATCTGATGTATTAAAATTAAGTAATTAGAACAGATGAGGTTGCCCAGGATAATACAAGTACAGTGAAATCTTGGATTCTATAGTACATTTTTATGTTCCTGAGAATTAAGAGGATCCTTATGTAAAGCCTTTAACTACCTCTACTTTAAAGTTTAAATTAACTTCTGTAGATTTATCTTTTAGTCAAGCATTTTTAAGGAATATTATACAGTATGATCATTGTATTTTTTTAGAAAAACTGAGGAAAGGTCAAAGACGTAGGAACAATAAAAGGGCTATGCATTATTAGATCAAATGGCAAGAAAGGTAAGTTTCAGAAGGTTGGGTTAGAAGTGAACTATAGCCTTTGGGAGAACCTAAGCCATCTCTCCTAAGAATCCTAGTTTTAGTGGGAAATGGTATTCAGAAAACACAGTCTTGGGCACTAGGGATTGCTCATTGCAACTGCATAGGTTATTGTTTCTTCAGTCATTGCTTTTACTTTATTTTTTTTTTAATTTTTAGTTGTAGATGGACATAATACGTTTATTTTATTTATTTTTATGTGGTGCTGAGGATTGAACCCAGGGCCTTACGTACTAGACAATCACTCTACCGCTGAGCTACAACCCCAGCCCTCCCCACCATTGCTTTTACCTTAGTAGTAGGCTATCTGTATTTATGAAGCTTTACATTATTCTATAAGGGTATCGAACCCTCAGAACTTAAAAATTCAGGCACCAGTGCCATTTGACATTATTTTTTATGAAGCATTTTAGAAACTAAAGGTAATAATATTATTAGGGAGTAAAATAACATTATTAAAAAAATTGTGAGTTATTGAGAAAATAATTAGTGTATTATAACAATAATAATATTTTTATTAAAAAGCTTGTTTGTAAGGACAAATAACACAAGATATAGGTTGTTCATATTTGTATGTGTGTGTGTGTGTTTCTTTTTTCAAAATTGGGAAAATGAATTACAGTGAGCCAAAATCACCCATATGCATCCCCATAACTAGTTAATAATTACAGTAGTAAATAATCTATTTCTCCCAAATCCCAGATCGCTTTTTGTTTTGAAAAACATACTTTCTTCCTAGTAAGAAAAAAAAAGCATAGAATGTTGATAATCTTTTGAAAGCATCCAGCAGTAAATAGAATTTTAGAAATTAAAACGGTAAATCTTTTATAAAGTATGAGGGTTTCATATGCGTGTTTGGGATAAAAATGTAACAATTTCTTTTTTCTTTTTCAGTCGTTATACCACATTTGCATAAGTTAGCCTTGGTGAACAACTTACAAATTGTGGATTCTAAAAGACTGGACATTGCTACCCATCTTTTTGAAGCCTACAGTGCACTTTCATGTTGTTGTATCCTTGCTTTATCAAAGTATATCTACCTTTTTGTAACCAATTTTATAATGAACCTTAGTTTCAACTTATAAATATGTAGAAAATTGAAATTTTTATTTTCCTTTGTCCGCTTCTTTTTTACAGTTGTTTTATAATTTTAAAAATAACTTAAAATTCTGTTTATATTTCTACCTTTTTAAAATAATAAGTTTCCTAGACCGAATTTTATTATGTTAATCAGCTGTGTAACAGAGCAAAAAATAAAGCCAGAATGAATTATAGTCAAGAGACTTCCATTTATCAAAAGACTGCCTTATATATGTCCTGGCAGTTAAGTTTTTCAGTGAATATTTAATTGTTGGTATCCGGTGAATTTCTCTTACAGAGGTATCACTCATTGGAAAAGTACAGGGACAACTAGGAGAAAACTTAGATCATATAAGCCCACATCAACTCTATATTGTAAATAAAGAAGCTAAGGCTTAAAGATGATAGTGACTTATTCTGTTTTTATAGTTAAAAGCAAAACTGTGACCTGAACAAAGAACTTTAGTCATTCTCCCCCAACTCCCATTAAATATTCTCTTTACTATCCTATGCCTAGTAAAATAAAAACTAAGAGGAAGTAAAGATGGGCAAAATGAATACCAACTTCCTGGCTCTTATTGAAAGGCAGAAGAGTTCAAAAAAGGAAATAAGAGATTGAAAAAAGATTGGAATGTTGAATATTCAAATAGAATAAATCTGCACACTAGACACAGAATCAGAGAATTATGATATAGAGGAATCGGAAAAATGATAAGAGGTTCCTGGAAAAAACAGCAAAAAGGAAGAGTTTCAGGTTTATGATTTCTGATACTGAGTATATAATGTTCTTAGATTTTTACATTTTTCCCTATTGTTTACACATGGTTGCTTGTTACTATTGGTGCATTTGAATTTATATAAAATAGTGAGATTCATTGTGAAATATTGTACAGCATTTAATAACAAAGTAAGCAGGTACTTTTAAATAAGATAAATGCACAACATTATTGGCACTGGATTTTTGACCAGAAAGTATCGTGGGAGATTGTTTTTACTCAGAATAAAACAGAAAAAGTAGAAAAATAGAGCTGTCTATTAAGGAGCTGCATGTCCTTTTGAAACTATTAAAACTTTTAGATAATTGGATTCATTATTGAGTGTATTTTATTTTTGGAATCTACTACAAATTACCAAATCATATGGATGATATAAACCATGTTCTTTGGAATATAGATTATGAAGTGGGCATAAGTACCCTGTTTTAGTAATATTGTACCTCAATTATGTATGTCATCTGTAAATTTAATTCTACTAAAAGGAGAACTTACTATCATTCCTGATTTATCTTTTTGGCTCTTTAAACTTAGAGAAAATAGAGGAAGCAAAAAGAGGAACTGATATTCTGAATTAGCAAGGAAGAATTTTTTAACAATGGAGAAGTGACAGGATCCCTGCAAGAAAGTAGTAATAACACATCAGAGTTTTATCACAAAAGAAGGAAAATATTGTTTCATTCATTAGACTTAAGCAGAACTCATGTATAATATTAGTAGAGAGTTTCTAAAGGAATGTGCCAAAAAGAAAATGATCAAAAAGATCAAAATTTTTATCTTTATAAAATCCAAAAATCAAAATTTTTATCTTTATAAAACAAAATTTTCCAAGTGGGAAAGACATTGGTTTCTGAAAAGCATAGAAATCTATATAGAAAAATATTATCATGCATTTCAATACACAGATTGTTCCAAAAATAAACACAATAAAAAGTTTTTATAGCAATATGGTATAAGAAAGAACCATCCTAACAATAGTGCTTAAGAAGTCATGTTTAGGAAAAGCTAGAAGGAATTTAGAAATGTTTAACCTGGAGAAGGGATAGCTTGAGGATAGAAAGATATTTTGACAATTGCAAGTACCTAAAGATTAGAAGGAAGGGTAGGTACTGTATAGCTAAAGGTACAGAGCTAACACTAAACAAGCTGAGGTTCCAGAGAGACCAGTTTTGTTTATGGGGAAAACTTTATAATTGGTCTATCTAAAACTGCAGTGATCTCGCTTATTAAATTATAAATATGCTATCATTATGAACAATTAGAACCCTTTTGACCATCATTCATCAATGAGGTAGAGGCTATTTCAAACATGAGTAAATGATCTGTATATTTGCAGAGCTTGAAAGACTGTGATTCTTTGGGGAAAAGGTGAACTGAAAGGAGGAAAGTATCTTTCCTCTTTTCTCTAAATAAAGCCATCTTAAGCTTCTCAATCCATGCCCATATTTCTGACATCACAGGCTGCTAATCCAAAGGTCACTCACAGCTTTATCTTGGTGGTACTTTCCCTATATCTAGAGAAGAAAACTACATTATCATTAGGTTGCAGCCCTCTGTATGTCTATATTTTTAGTGACTATTGAATTTATAAGCCACTAATTATAGGAGCTTTGTGCACAATTTTTATTTAAAACTGTATTTTCAAGGAAATATTTATATATTATGCTAATTTTTCTTGATATTTTTTATTAAAATTATTTTAAATTTATTATAATTTATAAAAATTTTATTTTAATTTTTTTCAAAAATAATTAAGCCACCTTTCTAAGGAAATTTATTTAGTGTCATTTTTTACTTTAATATGGTATAATCTTTTTAAAGAACTAATTTAAATAGATAACAGCTAGAATAAGGTAAGAATGTGCCAGAATTGATGTGAATGAACAAGATGAATTATTTTCTTGACAAATATATCTGCTTTCCTGATTCTTTAGAATGTCAAGATAATCAACAGAAATTAAGATGAGCAGGAACTATAAGTAATACTAAACTGATAGCAAAATCTCTTGTTACCTCAAAACTCTGTTATCCAAGTCTATCAGAACCAATAGAAGGTCAGTTCAACAGGATGATTAAAATAAGAAACCAGGAAAATGATATAAACCTTAGATAACTTATTTTAACTTAAAAATATACTTGTATTTTTATCAATCTTGATATAAAACTGAGGCATCTCTTTTGTGGGAATCATTATAGTTAAATATCTTTCTTAGATAAACCACATCCATGGTGCATTTGTGTATAATTTTAAGATTAAGGTTCTCTTAACAGGATCCAGAAACATTTCTGATACTGAGTATATAATGTTCTTTGATTTTTACATTTTTCCCAATTGTTTATACATGGTTGCTTGTTACTGTTGGTGAATTTGAATTTATATAAAATAGTGGGATTCAGTGTGAAATAGTATACAACACTTAACAATGCTTTAAGCAGTTTGCCCTTTTTTTCCAAAACTTTCAACTTAATTGTCATAGAAACATTGATTTTCTTTTCATACTCATTTAAATCTGATTAAGTTTCATGATTTAATTGTCATCCTTTTTTCACACATTTACATAGCATATTATTGAATTATGGTATACCAGAATGAATGCCACTAGCATGAATAGATTGTGAGAATAAACACAGTAACCTGCTCCAAATAAAGAATCATACAGGACTGTTTACTTACGCTGAGCATCAATAGAACATAGTCCTCCTTTCAGAGGGCTTCTTTATATATAACCTCTACTGTTTGGTTGAACATTTGGTTTATTAAATGTTTTCTTAACTACCTTCTCTCAAGTCATTTCAGAGGATTTAATGGTAAATCATTTTTTACCTGGCCTCAGGTGTTTACGCACTGACATGGAACATCTCTCTCCAGAACATGAGGTAAGCCACTGTGATTATCACTGTTATCACTGTGATAACACTGTTATTATTTGATATGTTTCAATATCTCCAATATGTTTCAATATCTCCTGTGCAAGCTTTCATTACTCTTTATGTAAGGCTTGATTGTGATATGTTGTGTTTAATTTTTTTTTAATTTAGCTCAGTGTTATTATTTGATTTATTTACTAGTTGTGATATTTCAAGCAACTGCTTTAACATCTTGAAGCCTCTGCTTAATTCTGTGAAGTAGATATAACATGCTCACCTTCATTTTAATTAATAAGAATTTAATAAGATTTACATGGGTGAAATGTTTTATAACTATAAAATGTTAATTATCTCTATCAACTTTCTTAAAAGCCAAGTTTCTATTTTCTATCTCCATTTCCTCATAACTCTTTCATTTCTTGCTCTTTGCCTCCTGCTTCCTCTATCATTTGTATCCTCAAGCTATTTTTCTGCCAGTTTTTCATATTATGTTTGACTTTTTTTCTCCTAAGTGAAACAAAAACTTCCCTTCGTTGTTTCCCATATCTCTTTTTCTTCTCAGTGTCTATACCCACTCTTTTCAACTTTCACACTGTCTATTGGTACATATGCCTACTTGCAAATCAGTTCCTTAATACATCTTCTTTTTTTTTTTTTGTTCAAATACTAAGAAGCATTGAGTTTATTTACATCTATGAATTTTTTTTAAATTAGAAACAAACTCAACAAAAGACTTGTTCTTCAGTAATATTAACCTTTAAATTATTTTTTCATGTCTTTATACATGTAGTATTTTTTTGCATTAAAATTCTTATTACACATATATACCACAATTTTTCATATCACTGTTTGTATATAAAGTAGGTTGACACCCAGTTTGTGTCTTCATACATGTACTTTGGATAATGATGTCCATCACATTTAATTCAGCTTCTTGCCGGTCTTCAAAACATTCCTTTATCTCCTTCAAGTTTTTGCTTAAATCTCAACTTTACCTCAGTGCCTACCCTGAACTAAAGAAACCTAAAAAAAATAAATACTAAGTGATTGAGATTTGGGAGTGGGATACGCAAGGAATGCTGGGGAATTGACTCGGGGCCTTGCACTATACCCAGCCCCCAGATTGAGATCTTTTAAAATTGTTCCTGTATTTAGTCTAAGGACCTAATATGAATCCTTTAACAAAGTAACTGCCATATTTTTAAAATTTTAATCAATGTGTTAGTTTATGAGATACTCAAAATTTAGTTAAAACTTTAGATAAAACCATCGTGTTGTGCTCTTCACTAAAGTAATTTTTCTCAATCAGGTTATTTTAAGTTCTATGATAAAAGAATGTGAACAAAAAGTAGAAAACAAGACTGTCCAAGAGCCTCAAGGGTAAGACATTTTTTCTTTAAGGCTTCATATTTACCTTAATTTTTCTATCTAAATATTGTTTATAATGTTTCATGTTGTATTATTTTGTAATCATTTATTTAGAAGACAAGAAAATCATTCAGTTCAGCTGTTCTTTCAATGCTAGTCCATAAACCATCTCATCAGAAGTATCCCGGGAATTTAAAACTCGGATCTTGTCCTCATGCTTTGTACCTTCCTCTCAATATTGTGATTCACCCTAGGAATCTTTACATTTAACAGTCTCCAAAGAGATTTTGCTGTGGAGCTGGATCAGGAACTCACTGATCAAAACAATATCTAGAAATTTGTGTCAGAAATTTGTGAGCTAGGTGGCACATGCCTGTAATCTCAGCTGCTTGGAAAGCTGAGAAAGGAGAATCATGAGGTTAAAACCAGCCTCAGCAATGGCAAAGCCCTAAGCAACTCAGATCCTGTCTCTAATAAAATACAAAATAGGGCTGGGGCTGTGGTTCAGTGGTCAAATGCCCCTGAGTTCAATCCCCAGTATCAAAAAAAAAAAAAGAATTGTGTCAGAAGTTGAAAGATATAGCTGTTTGCTGCATAAACAATTGTAAATTTGGGAATGTCATAGCCAAACTAATGCTTCTAAACAAGCTAATTAGAATTCAGAGAGTCAATGAAATTAAAATGTGACAAGCCAGGCAAGGCTAGGTGGCCATTACCTATAATACCAACTACTCTGGAGACTTAATGGAGTTAGAGACCAAGTCAGGCAACTTAGTGAGACCCTGTGTAAAAATAAAATAAAAAGTCTGGAAATATAAATTAGTGGTAGAATGCTTGCCTAGCATGCATGAGGCCCTGAGTTCAATCCCCAGTACTGCGGGAACAAAAAATAGTGAACACAGATGAGGAAGAGTAATTAATGTTAGGCATTCAGAAAAGGAATAATTTACAAATAGACTTTGTGTACTTTAATTCTTATTGAAGTAATCTTCAGTGATTAATTTTAAATGGATTCAAACATTAAAAAAAAAAAAAAAACCTCAGAGTGTTTTCTTTAAGTGTAACTATTAGGAGTACGTTTCATCCCAGCTACTCTTTCATACACAGAGTCTCTTAGTCTTTGATGTAACAGACCTTTTTTTTTTTTTTTTAATTAAGCTTACTAGGATAAAAGGAGCTCTTCTTCATACATACCTGCTATTTCAGCAGTGGAGGATTCAAACAATAAGAAGAGCTAACTAGGCACAGTGGCACATGCCTGTAGTCCTAGCAACTCAAGAGGCTAAGGCAAGAGTGTTGCAAGTTTGAGGCCAACCTCAGCAACTTAGACCCTGTTTCAAAATTACAAAATAAATTTTAAAAGACTAGGAATGTAGCTAAGTGCTAAAGCAGTCCTGGATTTGATCTCCAGTACCCAAAAATAATAAAACAATAGTAATGTAATGAAACAAAGATTTCTGATCTAAACAAAATCTCCAAAATAAACACCAAAACAAATACTTACATTTATTTATTATATGTTAAATATCAAGATTATTTGGTGTCTTCAGATTATTGTTTTAAAACGTGAAAATTTTTGGAACAAAATTCATTTTAAATGAAATTTCATGGATCTACATGTAGGAATTAAAATAGAGAAAAATATCTTTGCAAAAGATTGCTTTTTCTATATGTGACCCTTCTTTTAAAATTTTTTTTTAAAAAAAGCTTTACTTGTGTAATCATGTTTTTTCATGTCATTCAGATCATCTGTATTGTTACTGATTTTTAGAGAATTTCAAATAAACACAAGAATGAATTCCCATGTTTTAATCACCCAGCTTCAACTCAGTTTTATTCCACTATTATACCATTTACTTCCCTTTCCTATATATACAGTGCTATTTATCTTTAAAAGATAACAAGTATTTTGGGGGCTGGAGTTATAGCTCAGTGGAAGAGCACTTGTAGCATGTATGAGGCACTGGGTTCAATTCTCAACACCACATATAAATAAATAAAATGAAAAAGTTCCATCGACAACTAAAAAATACTTCTTTTTAAAAAAGGTAAGGAGGGGGCTGGGGTTGTGGCTCAGCGGTAGAGCACTCGCCTAACACAGGCGAGGCCCTGGGCTCGATCCCCAACACCACATAAAAATAAATAAATAAAGATATTGTGTCCAACTACAACTAAAAAATAAATATTTTTAAAAATCCCAGCCTCTCAGGAGGTAACAAGTATTTTTTAAAAACATAAGCAATAACAATAACTCCTTAATGTTGTCGATTCTTTTGTCCCCATTTAAATTTTGAATTTTTTCATGAATATTATCTGATTTGTTATTTAATGTTTTTATTATAGTTTGTTCTTTGAGTCAAGATCCAGATAAGTTCTGTACTTTATATCTGGCTGATATGTTAAGTCTCTTACTCCATAGATACAAGGTTCCACTCCTCTTTTATTCTTCATAAAATTTGCTTGTAAAAGAAACTGAGTCATTTGTCCTTGAGAGTTTTTCACAGTTTGAATTTTGCTGACTACATTTCCCTTATATGGTTTAACATGTACTTCTGTATTTCCTGTAAATTTGGTAGTTGGGTCTAGATCTAGAGACTTAATCAGATTCGGGGTGTCTTTGTTTCTTTGGGCAAGACTACTTCATAAGAGGTGGTGTTTTTTCCTCATAAGGCAGATAATGTCTGCTTCTTTCCTTTTTTGGTGATGTTAACAAGCTGTTAGTGACTAAAACCTAGTTCCACTAATTCATTACAGGTTACAAAATACAATACTCTCTAATTCTATCATTTCTATATCCTTTATGAGCCAGAATACTTCAGAAAAGAAAATTTTTACCCCGTATGTACTACCGTGACTCAGTGTATATTGTTTGCATAGTAAAGATAAAATAAATGTTTGGGTTTTTTTTTTTACCAATTTTCAAAAAAACTGATTCACTCTCTGGTGAACACCACATAGTTGTTTTTAAATATCATTATGAACTCATATATTTAAATATAGTTGTTATTCATTGCATCGAATTATTCTAATTGAATCAAAAATTATCCCATCTTTAGCCAATTTGAGCCCTTTCAAGTTGACATGTTAGTCCTGTTGACATGGCCCTTCTTCGCAATCTGGTATGACAATATCATAAACATACTTTGAGAGTAAGGGTCAGAGAGTAATACTGTTACAACTTTGTATATAAATTGTTCCAAGTAATTTTTAAAAGAAAGTTTTTTCATCATTAAGATTTATAAAACTGCCAGGCATTGTAGTACATTCCTATAATCCCAGCCGCTCAGGAGGTTGAAGCAGGAGGATCTGGAGTTCAAAGCCATTTTCAGCAAAAGCAAGGTGCTAAGCAACTCAGTGAAACCCTGTCTCTAAATAAAATACAAAATAGGACTAGGGGTGTGGCTCTGTGGTTGAGTACCCCTGAGTTCAATCCCCGGTATCCCCCCCCCCAAAAAAGCTTAATGACATGGAGTTGTTGTTGTTGTTGTTGTTGTACTCTAAAAGTGTGTTTTGAAATATTTTGTACTTGGTAAGAGAGTTTTCTATAAACACCAAATGAAGTAGGAAAAATATTATGTTAATCTTTAACTTAACTCATTTTGTAACAAAAACAAATGTGTGAAAACATTAACCATATTATCAGTCAGTAGATATACAAGAGAGAAACAATAGAATTTGGGCATGAGTCCTTCTATCAGGAAGCTCACAGTCCTATAGTTAATCAAGACATTTACATAATTTTAGCAGAACAGAGACTTAAAAATACCAAATAAATAATACAGGAAGTATACACTGAAGAAATGAGAGGAAATCTGATACAGTTTTTCATGTGCAAAAATTTCTTCATTTTGGGCAGTGTACTCAGGATAGGAGATAAATAAATAAAAATAAGTAGATAGCTTTGCCCTTCAGTAACTTATTTTAGAGCAAGCCTAGACAAGATATGGAAATGGCATTGTGGTCCCTATTGTAAGTAATATAATAAATCCATGATGAAATTATACTGGTTATGTAAGTAAGGAAATGGTCTTAACTACCAAGGACAGCCAAGAGAGGTTCAGTGGAAGGCTTTGGGAGCCTCAGCTCTACCATACCTGTGCTCCCTCAGATCTTCACACAGAGAAGTCCATCTGCTAGGAATATTCTTACTCTGTCTTAGCTACTTCCTATTGATCCTTCAGGCCAAAGCTTAGATGTCACCTCTTCAAGGAAGTCTTCCTTCACTATCTCCTCTTCTGAAGTCTATTATAGATTAAAAATTCAAGAGGAAAACCTTGAACGGTAAAGAGAACTGCTTCTAAGTTCTAAGTGAGAATTGGGGCAGATAAATGTCACGTTCCTCACAACTAAAACACTCAAGGTCACTCCAGGTGAACTGGGCTGCACGAAATAACCACACAAGAGACAGAGATTCCTTTTTCTTTGGGGTCCTGTGACAGCTCCTCTGACTTTAAGGGTCCGCAGAAAGAAAGAGTGCGTGCTAAACCCTTTTATTGAGGAGAAGCCATTCAAATGAGGCAAGGGGTCAAGTTTCAGGGGATTGAGTCTAGCTTCGAGATGTCTGCTGTCAGTAGGTTGACTGACATCCAGGAAGGCCACACCCAAAGGCAGAGCAAGAGAAGGGGACACACAAAGGGCGTGTGTCCATGTGTTCCATGGAACATTCTATCCCAAATAGGGCAAAGGGGTAATTTCACAAAGGAACTGGTGAGCGTAGCTCAGTCCATGGGGCGACACACCTACATCTGAAGACGCGTCCTCAAACTTCCAGGACCGGGGCAATGTCCAGGTCACTATGAGATGTAGTGACGGTCAAAGCCTCTCCGCTCAGGGAAGGAGAATGCGAATCATTCAGAGTGACTACCTCCCACAGATAAAGGTATTAATATATGCTCTGATATTTGCTGTGACCCAGTAGGATAGCATTAAATTAATTGATTGTGATAAACATTTTTCCCCAAGAAATAGAATCAAATAGAAAATAAAGAGTATGTCTATTTTACTTAGTAAGGATGAGTATTTCTTTATAGATACAGTAGGTATCTCTTACTGGGAATCATTTTCAGAAAGTTTAAAAGCCCTGATCTACAAGAAGGAAATATAGTGCATAATTATTTTAATATCCTTCTTGTATTCATTAAATATTTAGTAAAATTCACTGAACACTTACCCTGAGCTATTGAGCAAGCCATAGTGCCTTTCCTCAGAGTGTTTGCAAATGAAGTGGAAAAAAGAAGCAGTTAAAAGCGTAGATTAAAATAATGTTAAAAGACCAAAAAACAAAAATCAGCACTGTGTACAATGATAAAAGTTATAGAAGACCATGTTCTGGGAATGGTAGGTAAAGTATAAGTGGGTGAAGATGGGCAGGTACAGAACTTTGTATTGCTACACTAAGAGGTTGGGACTTCATAGATCAGGAGTTAGCAAGCTTCTATAGACAGCAAATACTATTTTAAGCTTTGAAGACCATACTGCCTCTGTCACAACAACTCACTAGACTATTGTTATAACAAGAAAGCAGCTATTGACAAAATGTATATAAATGGGCATGATCCAGTTCCAGTGAAACTTTACAGTAGTAGGCAGCAGGCTAGATTTGGCCCACTACCTGGAGTTTCCAGCTCTTAGGAACTCTGGGTCTCAAGCTTTAGGGTTTGTTAGAATTAACTAGAGATTGCTGGGTTCCATCTCCAGAGATTTTGATTCAGAAGATGTAGGGTGGATAGGGCTGGGGTTGTGGCTCAACAGTAAAGCACTCACCTAGCACGTTCGAGGCACTGGTTTCCATCCTCAGCACCACATATATAAATAAATAAAATAAAGGTATTGTGTCCAACTACAACTAAGATTATATTTATATATATATATATAGAAGATCTAGTGTGGAGTCTGAGAATTTGCATGGCTGACAAGTTCCCAGGTGATGTTGATGCTCCAAGTCCAGGAACCACACTTTGAGAAACACTGCTTTTTAGAAGTTGGATTCTGATTAAGAAAAGCAGGTGGAACAGATTGGAACACTATCATGGGATCCATGTTGAGATCAAGTGTGAGTGTGGATGCAAAGGTAATAGGAAGTGACACTTTTCAACCAGATAACACTCTAAGCGGTTTTAACATCCTTGATAACAATTGTCTTAATAACCCTACAAAGTGGATACTATTCCTATTTTCATTTTATAGATGACACAGAGGTAGGTAACTTCCTCAAAAGTCATCAGGCTTCTAAATGGAGGAGCCAGAATTCAAACCCAAGCATTGAGGTTCTTAAGACCATGATCTTAACTCACTGCCTGGGGCAGTGAGTTTGAGAAGATGGATTACAAATGTACCTCAAATGTGAACTCAGTTTAGCAACAGATTTAGATTGAAGGAGAACAGATATAAGAATTCCCAGATCTCTGATTTGAACATTTAAGTGGATAATACACAGTGCAACAAAACAGAACTATATGAAGAACAGTTCTGAAGAGGAATATTAAAATTTGAGGTAGAGCTAGGGAAACACCACAGGCAGTTATTTCATTGAGATTTAAGAACTATTAATATACAGGTGGTAGTTAAAGGCTTAGGTTCAGGGAAGTGATAGAAAGCTAATAGCCCTATGGGGAAGGTACTAGATTGTCTCCCTTTTACAGATTAAATAAAACTTTTTCAAAGTCATGCAGCTAGTAAATAGCCAAGATTTGGACTCATCCCAGACTTGCTCCTAACTATTATTCTTTAATATAAATGATGAACATGAAAGTGCCAACTTAGTACAATACACAAAAACTCCCTTTTTAAATAGTAGTTTCCCTTTTGTGACACCGATTTAGAATGTATTGATAATATGTTACTAAAGAAATGAAAAGTGGATAAATTTGTTTTTTTAATTGCTTTACATGAATTTTTAAATTTCTTTCTTAGCTCAATGTCAATTGCTGCAAGCTTAGTGAGTGAAGATACAAAGACGAAGTTTTTAAACAAAATGGGTCAGTTGACAACATCAGGTGCCATGCTGGCCAATGTGTTTCAGAGAAAGAAGTAGAAGGAAGAAGGAAACCCCCAATAAACACTAAGATGGACCTCAAGCAGACTGGCTCCTTGTACTTGAAGTACTTGCCTTTTTTTATTTCCTCAGTTTTGTGTTCTTGCGTTATATTTTTATCCTAACCTCCAAAAATATTTGCACTGCTTTTGATTATTGCTGTATATCTTCTGTTGATTTGGGAATTACAACTGTGGTAATAGAAAATTGATTGGTTGGTCTGTACCAAGTCCCTCTTCTATGTTCTTATCTTTAAGAATAATTTTATATATATATATATGTATGTATGTATGTATATATATAGTGAAGAGGTTTTTGTTTTGTTTTTGTTTTTTATTTTTGGATGGGATATTAGCAAATATCTGTATTATACTCTAAGCTATTACAATGGTACTTAAAATAATGTAAATTTGAAGTCATTGTTATAAAGTAATAAAAGTGGAGATTACTTAAGTATTTAAATTATGAAAGAATAATGAAGACTTTTTATTGTTTCTTAACTGACTAGAAAGAGCCACCAGCATTACTCTGTGCCTTTTGGACTTCAGTTTGTGTGTTCTGTAGGAATTATGTGCATTCCATTCACACAGTATTTCTTTAGGCTGCTGTGATGAATTTGAATTACAAATCCTACAGCAAATAGATAATGACGAAACTTTCAACATTTCAGAGCTCTCATGAATATTCCTTAAGTAACTATTTAAACCTCCCCAGCACTTCCATGCATGTAATGGACTCACCTGAGAAAAGACAGCACATAAGCATGTGGAGTAATGACCAAGGTAAACTTTGCAAAGAGTGTAGTAGACTTTAATGCTCAGAAAAAAATGTAACTGAGAAGAGCTAATACTTGTGAATTTTTTCCCAAATCAAAATACAAAAAAAAATATGGTTCGGAAATTTAATATCTTATTTATGTAAAACATTTTCTTGAAGATGTTTTCTGATTATTTTAATTCCATAGGTCACCTTTTCATTCTGTGTGTTACAGAGAAGTATTGAAAAGGACATTTGGGAAGTGCTTTTTTCCCTCTAAACTAAAAGTGACGTTGGCTAAATTATTATTGGTTAGTTACCACCTTAAAGTCTATTCTTAAAGTGACTATTCTTGTGTTTGGTGTATTTAAGTTAATATATAGTTCCACTGGGATTTGACTATTGTCTCTACAGTAATAGAACTTGAAGTAGAAAAGGATGCTGGACACAGAAAACGGGTGATTGGTTTGAGGGGTTAATGTGAGGCTTTTTTGAAAAATGAATATTTTGATAAAAGAAAATCATCATTTGAGCACGGTTGATACTCATAGGTGATTCTCATATTTGTTGTATAAACTGGTTTAATATTCTTGGAACATAGTTGGACTATATTCACTTCCTGGGAAAGCTAGCTTGCCATACATTCAAACTTACAAAATAAGTTGCAATAGGCAAAGCCATTTAAAAATTTCATTCTAAAATTATTTCTTTTACCTACAGTGAAATAATTGTTGACAAACTAGTTCTTCTGAAAACTGTTGGATTCTAGGCATTCCTGAGAAATTGAAAGTGGCTACCTTTCATGTCAAAAATGTTGATCTATTATAAATAAAATGTTTTGCATACTTGTTTTGTTTGGAGCTATATGTTTTGTTTTCATTTGGAAACTATGTCCAGTCAAAAAAAAGAGAGCATATATTCATAAAAATGTACTTATATTTTAGAAATTTAATCTATATAAGTACCAATATATTTCAGGGATGACTCAAAAGAAAAATATTTAAATTCTCCCTTGCTTTGAACTATAATAGAATACATCTATGTTACTAAACAAATAGATATACTGTTCCTCCATATCCATTGAAATTGATTCCAATCCTTTGCAGATACCAGAGTCCACAGATGTTTCAATCTTTATAAAATGGTATATTATTTGTATATGACCCAAGCATATTTTCCCATGTACTTTAAATTATCTTTAGATTACTGACAGTATCTAATACAATATAAGTGCTATGCAAATAATTGTTTTACTGTATTGTTTAAGAAATATTAACAAGAAAAGAAAGCCTGGAGATATTTGAAATAGAAGCAGTTTTTTCTTTCTGGAATATTTTTAATCCATGGTTATGAAATACGTGAATGGAGAGAGCTGGCTGTAATGCATTTCTGTTGTGATAATTTTTATTAATTAATGAATTCATGTACCTAAATGCTATTCAGCAAAAGCAGTCAAGCCATCCAATATATCTCAAGTGAGTCTTCCTTAATTTGCTTTCGTATATCTTAATATCATTAAGATTTCACATGTTTGGGGGGTGGTGGTTGTTGTTGTTTTGGTAAAATATGGATTTTTTACAGATAGATGCTAATTATTGATTCTAAGTATGTTCTTCTAAAGCAGGGAATAAAACACTGATACTATTTCTTTTTAGACAGAAATTTAGGGTTTAAGTATTCGACTTAATAAAAAGCTAATTCAAAATTATTTCTATATTTCTAAAACAATCCAAAGATTGTTTTTTTTTTTTCCAGAAATTTGAAAGTGCCATAGTTAATAATTTAGCTGAATTCTTTCAGGTACATACTTGAATGGTAGCCATATATATCTGCATACACAGGAGTTCTTGACATTCATTTCCATCAAGCACCCCTCTTGAAAGATTACTAAACATCAAATTGACTTCCAACCTGAATGAAATTGTGGTTTAAGTCAAGCCATATTCATTATAGATTATCACTGGACTATAGCTACTACTGTACTCTACTTTATACTTTTAATGGGATTCTCAAGTTATGGTGTCATCAAATTTCTCTTTCTTAAAAGAGTGATAAATTTCAAGGTGGTGAAACCAGTATTACTGAATAGTTTTCTCATTACTCCATTTTTCAAGACTACCAGTTTGGGTCATTATTTGAACTTTAAGGATATAACTTCCCCCAGATACCACCTTGTTGGTCTTTAAATTAGAATAGCTAACTATAGCTATATAACATTTTGTACCAGTTACCACTTTCTTAACTATCCTTGGTGTAAAGAACGTATCCTTAAAGAGCTTTGAATTAGCAGTTCTAATTTCTAAAATTCTCCAGCATGGCCAGGTAATAAAGTTCCAACTTTAATCTTGGATATTAACTTTTATAAGCCAACTGCATATAAAGTTAGCCTTTCATCTCAATACATGTGTTTGAAAGTTCTATGTACTTTACCTATTTTTGTCACTATTTCAGTACATTTTAAAATAATAAAGAAATATAATCAAAAATAATAAATATATCTGGTAAATTTCTGCATATTGACAAAATAATTAGATTGTAAACTTTTCATACTACATGAGGATGTGCATTTTGTCTATTGAATCAGCACTGTAATTACAATCTGAAGAGGGCCACATCTTATCATTCTTACTGCCCCTTCAGGACCAGTTATGGGAAGCTTTTGATTGCCTTCTTATGATTTACTTTGTTTACATGTTTAAGAAAAATCAACGTAAAAAATTCTATTCTCTGTAAGACCACAAAAGTTCATGTAAACTTAACACAATATAAAAATCTAATTTAGGGGCTGGGGCTGTGCCTCAATGGTAGAGTACTCGCTATGCACATGTGAGGCACTGAGTTCGATCCTCGGCACCACATAAAAATAAAAGGTATTGTGTCCATCTACAACTAAAAAAATACATAGTAAAAAAAATCTCATTTATTAAGTTTATTCCTTAAATAATTCCTTCAATTCAGTACTGTGAGAAATGTAAAGTATTTGCTCTTCTCCAACAAAGAACAAATCTGAAAAATTTTGTCCAAAGTATACTTTTATAGAAAGGGCTATATTACTAATTTAATTCCTTTTATCCCATTAAAGACTAATTCATTATATTCTCTTCAAGTAAATTACTGCATGAATAGATAAGAGACTTTAATGCAGTAAAATTTATGTTGTCTACAAACTGGCATATTGTGGTATAGGTATTAAATTATTTATCAGTAATGTTTTTTAGGGTGTCATTTGTTGATAGCATCTTTTTATAATTTTAACAAATTACTTTCTTACTAGAAAAGTAACCTTTTCTTGAACTCTTGCCATTTTCAATCTTAAATATTTTTAGGATATGCATTTTCAGTGAAGCAAAAAATGTTACAAATATTTTTATATATTGCTGAGTAATGTCAGTCTAGTAGTTTGTCACTGGCTAAGACTTATAGATGCTTTAACTTTATTTCTGGTTGTTTTTTGATAGCTTTTTAAATTATTAGTTTTCTCTATTCATAAGCCTTTCCATCATGTATTTAAAAAGAAGCCTTATAGTGATTACTTTCATAATGTAAATTGTTTTCTAATTTAATTTTATATGAATTTTATAAATATAGTTAATTTCTAACAGATTCCTATCCCCAAACAATATGAAAATGTTTTTTATTCATCATAGGACTTTTGTGAAAGTTATATAATAGTAAACCTTAATGTCTTTTACTACCACAAATGTGTTAGTTCAAGGTGAAATTAAAAATTTTAGTTTTCTGAATAACTAAAGAATGGATAAACCCCCCTTTCATATTTTTGTTAGATATAGTTTTCCAGTAAGTGAATGGGTACCCAGGACAAGTATAATTCAGCTGAAATTACAGTAGAAGGTAGAAGCCACTTTTGATTGCTACTTGTGTGTACTTTAGCGTCCCCAAGAATTTCAAACCTAGTGATAATCAGCAAGCCTATTTTACTTTTAATTTACCAAAAGCTGTGATTAAACTGAGTAGCCAACTTAGAATTTTCCATTACATGATTTATTTAGGTTTATGAAAAAATATTTTATCCATTGTAATTTTATTTATGTCTGTTAGTACACATCTTATAGAATTTACTGGTTTCTCATTTTTAAATCATTTTTTGATTTTTGAAATTTTTGAAAATTTCCCATCTCAAGTCTTCTGTCTTCATTTCTTGAGGATAATAATTATATTACAGTGGCATAGGGTTTTAGTAGTGTAACAGAGAGAACAAAATGGTCTCCAAATTTGATATATCACATTTACCTCCCAAGACCTGAAGATTTTCATGGCTTCAGCAAGAAAATTGGATTCTAACATTTTTCATTATGGATCAATGGTTAGCTGAAGAGATTCTTTCTTTTAGAAAACACTAGCAGTCAGTTATTTTCAAGAAATGTCTGTTCTTATTTTTCTTCCACTCATATGAAAGGTGTAGTTACAAGATTTTTAAAAAGGAGCCTAAAGATTCAAATCAAGTATCAAAGGGACCAAGTTCCCAGAAGAATCAAATGTGTACTAACACACGTGAATGAAATTACCACTTAGTTTCAATCTAAATAATGCCTCCAGGTTGGCCTTTTCTGACCATCCAAACTAAAGTAACTCCCTGTAATTCCTTTATAGCATGCGTGGTTTATCATAATTACTCATATCAGTCCTAATTTTCTTGTTTTTATAAGAAGCCTTTTTTTTTCTCTAGACCCATCTCCATGAGATAAAATGTCTGTCCTTTTAAAACTGTCCACTACTTGAAAAATGCCTGCTATATAATAGGTACTCAACAAACAGTAAAGAATTGGTGAGTCATTGAACTTGTTGGTAGTTCCACTCAAGTTTACCAATTAAATTAAAAGAGTGGTTAATAGGTATAATTAAAAGTTCCCCAGAGCAGTATGAGTTTGCTAAGACTACATGCCAAACTAATTCTTTTTTTCCATATTTTTTATTGGTGGATTATAGTTGTACATTATGATGTAATTTGTTGTTACATATTTGCACATGCCCAAAAAATAACAAAATAATTGGGTTATATTATTCCCTTGTTAGTTCCCTTTCCCTCTCCCTGGTCCCTTTCCTCTGCTCTACTGATCTCTCTTCAATTTTCATGAGATCCCACTCCCACCTTTCTTTTCCTTTTTCCTCTCTAGTTTCCAAATGTAAGAGAAACATGCAGCCCTTAACCTTCTGAGTTTAGCTTATTTCATTTAACATAGTGTTCCGTCCATATTCCTACAAATGATATAATTTTATTATTATTTATGGATGACTAAAACTCCATTATGTATATATACCACATTTTCGTTATTCTTTCATCCATTGATGGACACCTAGGCTGATTCCATAGTTTGGCCATTGTGTGCATGTATCACTGTAATATGATGACTTCAGTTCTTAAGGATAAATGCTTAGGAGTGGTATAGCTGTTCGTATGGTGGTTTCATCCCTAGTCTTTTGAGGAACCTCCTTACTGATTTCATAGTGGTTGTACTAATTTATAGTCACCAACAGTGTAAAAGTCTTCCTTTTTCTCCACTCGTCTCCTGCATTTGTTATTGTTTGTATTCATGATGGCTGCCATTCTGACTGGAAATGAGATGAAATCTCTGTAGTTTTGACTTGCATTTCTCTAAATTGCTAACGATGGTGATCATTTTTTCATGTATTTGTTAACCATTTCTATTTCTTCATTTACCTATTTATTAATTGGGTTATTTGGGGGGTTTTGTTTTGTTTTTTAATTTTTATTCTAATTTGTTATATATGTCAGCAAAATGCATTACAATTTATTACACAGATTGAGCACAATTTTTCATATCTCTAGTTGTGTATACAAAGTATATTCACACCATTCGTGTCTTCATACATGTACTTAGGGCAATGATGTCCATCTCATTCCACCATCTTTTTACCCCTTGCCCTCACCCTTCTTCTCCCTCCCTGTTGCCCATCTAGAGTTCGTCTAATCTTCCCATGCTCCCTGTCCCAACCCCACTATGAATCAGCCTCATTATATCAGAGAAAACATTCAGCATTTGGTTTTTGGGGATTGGCTAACTTTGTTCTCCAACTCTACCCATTTACCTGCAAATGCCATGATTTTATTCTCTTTTATTGCTGAGCAATATTCCATTGTGTTATGTATTATCACATTTTCTTTATCCATTCATCTACTAACGGGCATCAAGGTTGGTTCCACAGTTTAGCTATTGTGAATTGTGCTGCTATAAACATTGATGTGGCTGTGTCCCTCTAGTATGCTGTTTTTAAGTCCTTTGGGTATAGATCAAGGAGTGGGATAGCTGGGTCAAAAGGTGTTTCCATTCCCAGCTTTCCAAGGAATCTCCATACTACTTTCCATATTGGCTGCACCATTTTGCAGTCCCACCAGCAATGTATGAGTGTGACTTTTTCCCCACATCCTCACCAACACTTTTTGTTGCATGTATTTTTAATAGCTGTCGTTCTGGCTAGAGAGAGATGAAATTTTAGAGTAGTTTTGATTTGCATTTCTCTAATTGCTAGAGATGATGAACATTTTTTCATATATTTGTTGATTGATTGTATATTATCTTCTGAGAATTGTCTGTTCAGGTCCTTGGCCCATTTATTGATTGGGTTTTTTTGTTTGTTTGTTTGTTTGTTTGTTTGTTTGTTTTGGTATTTATCTCTTTGAGTTCTTGATATACCCTAGAGATAAGTGCTCTATCTGATGTGTGAGGGGTAAAGATTTGCTCCCAGGATGTAAGCTCTCTGTTCACCTCACAGATTGTTTCTTTTGCTGAGAAGAAACTTTTTAGTTTGAATCCTCCCATTTATTGACTCTTGATTTTAATTCTTGCGCTATAGGAGTCTTACTAAGAAAGTAGGGGCCTAGTATGATATTTGGGCCTATTTTTTTCTTCTAATAGGTGAAGGGTCTCTGGTTTAATTCCTAGGTCCTGGATCTACTTGAGTTTTGTGCATGGTGAGAGATAGGGATTTAATTTCATTTTGTTGCATATGGATTTCCAGTTTTCCCAGCACCATTTGTTGAAGGGGCTATCTTTTCTCCAATGTACATTTTTGGAGCCTTTGTCTAATATAAGACAATTACTTATATTACATAACTGTAATTATGTAGGTTAGTCTCTGTGTCCTCTATTCTGTATCATTGGTGTGCCAGTCTATCTTGGTGCCAATACCGTGCTGTTTTTGTTATTATTGCTCTGTAGTATAGTTTAAGGACTGGTATAGTGATGCCAACCACTTCACTCTTCTTGCTAAGGATTGCTTTAGCTACTCTGGGTCTCTTATTTTTCCAGATGAATTTCATGACTGCTTTTTCTATTTCTATGAGGAATGTCATTGGGATTTTGATTGGAATTGCATTAAATCTATATAATACTTTTGGTAGTATGGTCATTTTGACAATATTAATTCTGCTTATCCAAGAGTAAGGGAGATCTTTCCATCTTTTAAAGTCTTTCTTTAGTATTCAGTAGTTTTTGTTGTAGAGGTCTTTTACCTGTTTTGTTACATTGATTCCCACATATTTTACTTTTTTTTTTTTTTTTTTTTTTAGGCTACTGTAAATAGGATAGATTTCCTCATTTCCCTTTCAGAGGATTTGTCACTGATATACAGAAGTGCCTTTGATTTATGGGTGTTGGTTTTGTATCCTGCTACTTTGCTGAATTAATTTACTAGTTCTAGAAGTTTTCTGGTGGAATTTTTTGGATCTTCTATCTAAGTAAAGAATTATATTGTCGGCAAGTAGTGCTAATTTGAGTTCTTCTTTTCCTATCTGTATCCCTTTAATTTCTCTTGTCTGTCTGATTGCTCTGGACAGTGTTTGAAGAACTATGTTAAATAGAAGTGGTGAAAGAGGACATCCCTATCCTGTTCCAGTTTTTCGAGGGAATGCTTTCAATTTTTCTCCATTTAGAATGATGTTGGTTGGGGTTTAGCATAGCTTTTACAATATGAAATATGTTCTTGTTATTCCTAGTTTTTCTAGTGTTTGAACATGAAGGGATGCTGTATTTTGTCAAATGCTTTTCCTGTGTATATTGAAATGATCATATGATGCTTATCTTTAAGTCGATTGATGTGATGAATTACATTTATTGATTTCCATATGTTGAACCAACCTTGCATCCCTGGGATGAACCCCACTTGATCACGGTACATGATCTTTTTGATATATTTTTGTATTCAATTTGCCAGAATTTTATTGAGAATTTTTGCATCTATGTTCATTAGAGGTATTGGTCTGAAGTTTTCTTTCTTTGATGTGTCTTTGCCTGGCTTTAGAATTAAGGTGATATTGGCCTATTTCCTGAAATAAATTGAAGAGTATTGGTATTAGTTCTTCTTTAAGGTCGTATAGAACTCGGCTGTGTATCCATCCAGGCCTGGGCTTTTCTTGGTTGATAGACTTCTGATGGCGTCTTCTATTTCGTCGCTTGAAATTGATCTGTTTAACTTGTGTATATCATCCTTATTCAGTTTGGGCAAATCATATAATAGAATTTGCCAATACCTTCAATATTTTCTATTTTATTGGAGTACAAATTCTCAAAAGAGTTTCTAATTATTTTCTGTATTTCTGTAGTATCCATCATGATATTTCCTTTTTCATCACAAATGATCGCGGTACATGATCTTTTTGATATGTTTTTGTATTCCATTTGCCAGAATCGAATTTGAGTTTGAGTGATTTGAGTAATTTGAGCTTTCTCTCTCCTTCTCTGTTAGCATGGCTAAGGGTTTATCAATTTTATTTATTTTTTCAAAAGAACCAACTCCTTGTTTTGTCATTTTTTTCAGTTGTTTCTTTTGTTTCAATTTCATTGATTTCAGCTCTGATTTTAATTATTTCCTGTCTTCTGCTACTTTTGGTGTAGGTTTGTTCTTCTTTTTCTAAGGCTCCGAGATGTAATGTTAAGTAATTTATTTGTTGACTTTTTCTTCTTTTAAGGAATGAACTCCATGCAATGAACTTTCCTCTTCATAGTATCCCAGAGATTTCAATACATTGTATGTGTGTTCTCATTCACCTCTAAAAATTTTTTAATCTCTTCCTTAATGTCTTCTGCAACCCATTGTTCATTCAGTAGCATATTGTTTAGTCTCCAGGTGTTGGAGTGACTTTTATGTCTTATTTTATCATTGATTTCTAATTTCATTTCTTTATGATATGATAGAATGCTGGTAGTATCTCTACTTTTTTATATTTGTGGCATAATATATGGTCTATTTTGGAGAAGGATCCATGTGCTGCTGAGAAGAAAGTGCATTCTCTCGTTGAAGGATGAAGTATTCTATATATGTCAGTTAAGTCTAAGTTATTGATTATATTATTGAGTTCTATAGTTTCAGCTTTTGTTTGAACGATCTATCCCATGGTGAAAGAGGTGTGTTAAAGTCACCCAGAATTATTGTGTTGCATTCTGACTCTTGGACTTGAGAAGAGTTTGTTTGATGCATGTAGATGCTCCATTGTTTGGGGCATATAAATTTTTAATTGTTATGTCTTATTGATGAAAGTTTCCCTTGAACAGTATATAGTGTCCTTCTTTATCCCTTTTGATTAACTTTGAATTGAAGTATACTTTATTTGATATGAGGATGGAAACCCCTACTTACTTCCGCAGTCCATGTGAGTGGTATGATTTTTCCCAATCCTTCATCTTCAGTCTGTGGATGTCTTTTCCTATAAGTCTCTTGGAGGCCGCATATTGTTGGGCGTTTTCTTTTTTTTTAATTCAATCTGCCAGTCTGTCTTTTGATTGGCAAGTTGAGACATGACTTGTATTCCCAGCCATTTTTGTTTATTTTTGGTATTTAACTTGGTTTCTCCTTTGATTAGTTTTTCCTTTAGTGTAATACCTCCCTTTTGCTGATTTTCATTGTCATTTTTCATTTCTTCTTCATGGAATATTTTGCCAAGGATATTCTGTAGTGCAGGTTTTCTAGTTGTAAATTCTTTTAATTTTTGTTTATCATGGAAGATTTTTATTTCATCATCAGATCTAAAGTTTAATTTTGCTGGATATAAGATTCTTGGTTGGCATCCATTTTCTTTCAGAGCTTGATACATGTTGTTCCAGGATCTTCTAGCTTTCAGGGTCTGGATTGAAAAATCTGTATGTAATCTAATTGGTCTCCCCCTATATGTAATCTGATTCCTTTCTCTCATGGCCTTTAATATTTTCTCCTTATTCTGTATGTTAGGCATTTTCATTATAATGTGCGTTGGTGTGGATCTGTTGTGATTTTGTACGTGTGGCATCCTGTTAGCCTCTTGAACTTGATTTTCCAATTCATTCTTCACGTTTGGAAAATTTTCTGATATTATTTCATTGAATGGATTGCTCATTCCTTTGATTTGAAACTCTGTGCCTTCCTCTATCCCAATAACTCCTAAATTTGGTCTTTTTATGCTATCCTCTTGAATGTTCTGCTCATGGTTTCTTATCATTTTCACTGTGTGATCTACATTCTTTTCAAGATTATATATTTTGTCTTCATTGTCTGAGGTCCTGTCTTCCAAGTGGTCTAATCTGTTGGTGATGCTTTCAATTGAACTTTTAATTTGATTTTTATTGTTTTTTTCATTTCAAGGATTTCTGTTTAATTTTTTTTAACCTCTATCTCCCTGTTGAAGCATCTTTTGCTTCCTGTATTTGTTTATGTAACTCTTTGTCAAAATAATCTTTTGCTGCCTATATTTTCTCTCTTATATCATCCTTTAATTCATAGAACATTTTAATTATGTACATCCTGAACTCCTTCTCTGTCATTTCTTCTGCTGTGCTGGCCATGATTCTAACAATGTGGTATTTGTTTGGTGTCACTTTCTTCCCTTGTCTTTTTATATTGCTTGTGTGTCTTCCCTTCTAACACTGTGGATCCTAGGGATTACCGTTTTTACCCTATAGGCTTAGAGTGACCCTGTAAGGTTCTAATACTTCTCCTTTGAAGTCAAGGACAGTGTTATCAGATCCCAATATAAACAGTATACACTCCCAAAACAAATGTTTGCTAATAACGCATTTACAGTTTGGTCACAATGTACAGAAATGGTGAATTCAATTATTATCTACAGTATACTCAGTAGGTTTGTAAAAGGGTTTACAGTTTCTGATGGTGGACAAAGAACTGGGGGTGAAAAGTAGGATGATATGCTGAGGAAGTAGGAGGTGAGGTTATAGAGTTATTATATCTTAGGGAATGTGAAAGAGAAATCTAAAGAGGAAGATTAGTAGCCGAAGAAGGAGAGGAAGTCATTTTGGGTAGGCAATTAAGTGGGAACACAGTAGAGTACATAAAAAAAAAAACATATATATAAAGAAAAAAATGTTAAAATATTAGAAATTGTGGGGGGGAAAAAGAATATACAACACAACTGTAATATACTATTCTGATGTCCCAGTCCTCAAAATCCTAATTTATGCAAAGTACTTGGTTTCACATATGTTGGGGATGTAAGGGCAGGAGAATAGAGAGGGAGAGGAGAAAAAAAAGAAATCTTGAAGGAAGAAACAGGGACTGTTTTGGTTAGAAATCAGTATCTTTTCTGCTTCCCTTCTCATCCAATAGGTGGGGTCGTCTACTGTTAGCTGGTATCTCCACCGTCAGGATGGTGAAGGTAACCAGGGTGTCACTGTGCCTGGTTAGTGGCTGCTGGGGAGAGGGGAGAGTTAGAAACTGGGTACCTGGCCAACCGGAGTTCCAAACTGGGAGTTGCCCCGCTGAAGATGGTGATGAAGGTGACCCAAGACGGAAGCACCTGCTTTCAGTGGTGGGGTGTCGGGTTGGGTAGGGGGAGCCGGGCAATGGTGTTAGACAATGAGCTCAATAACAAGCTCTGTGGCATGCATTGTGTGGCTGTTGCTGACTTCAGAACCTGTGTGAGGTTCCCGGGTGCAGACAGGCTACTGCGCGTAGGTGCCTATCTCTGCTGCTGCAGAGTCCTAAGATGGTGGCGACCAGGGGAGCCCCAGGTTGGTAGATGGGGGTCCACAAGGAATAGTGGCCAGAGTTCCTACGTGTGGGAAGCTGCTGGGTGTCCTGTGTGGGAGTGGCATCTATTTTCTGCTTGGGTGGGTGGCTGAGAGTTCTCTGCAGCTGCTGATGGTCCTACTGAGGTACCTTGTACCTGGTAGTCCTGTGTGGGTGAGTAGTTGGAGACCTACTCTGAGGCTGAGGCCTGGAGCCCTGCATGGGCACAGTGGCCGTGGCTCACAGAGAAGCAGTATTCTCACTATTTGAGTCCCATGTAATTGAGCGGCACAGAATACTGCCTCCCTCTGGCCCTCCATCTTGGATCTCCTCGGGTTATTTGTTGTTTAGGTGTTATGTTTTTTGAGTTCTTTATATACTCAAGATATTAATTCTTAAATGGGTGCTAATCAAACAAAAACACGCAGTGTGTCATTGAAACTTGGATTTGCACCTCATGTTTAATGTGACTATTTATTTCCACACATCCCTTTAACTGTTTTTCTTCCCTGTCCTTTCTCTAGCTATTATTTTGGATAATGTTAAGTGTCACCTTTCCATACTTTTGCCAATTCCATCATGAATTCATTAGAACAGTGATTACTTTGTAGAGCTTATATGCGGTACAGCGGTGCATTTTGATTCAGAGGGCTTGTTTCTTGATGTAAAGAGTTTTTAAATAGTGCTGTGTATAGTGTACATTGTTTTGCACATAGTTTGTTGCCCTGAATGGGTTCATTTTTTATCAAGTCCTTTTTTCTTTCTTGTATTTACAATCCAGAGCACAAGTTTCTCCTCTTTTAAATACAATGTAATTTGCTGTATTTTACAACACTAAATCTGCTTTAAACTTCGGGTGCATTGGACTGATTGCACTGGCGGGAGTTAGAGATGGTTCCAGCCACCTTTGTGGTCTGGTAGAGCAGCTCCCTCAGCTTCTGTGTTTAAGCTGCAGCGTAGTCAACGGGTGCCATTTGTTGTGGTATTTAACATTCTTATGTTAGGATGATGATTGTACCAAATGCTGAGTTGTTTTATTTCTAGATGTAATTAGTTCACTTTATGTAATTTTCTTCCTTCTCTTGAACTGACTTTAAAAACAAAGTTTTATCATTTTCATTGTATTTGTATTTATTACAGAGTGTTTTAGCTTTGATATTCTTTGTATTTTCACTCAGTTACATGAGCTTTATCAATAACATCTACATAAATGGTTTTTAAAAATTAACTATGTATGTGCCTATGCCGAAGTTGAGCAATAAAATGAATGCTGTTTGCACTATCACAGCATCAAAGTTTTTAAAGAAAAAAAAAAGATATTAATTCTTTGTCCGAAAAGTGGCTAAAAAAGATTTTCTCCCATTCTGTACATCTCTCTTTACATTCCTGTTTCCTTTGCTGTGCAGAAGCTTTTTACTTTGATGTCATCCCATTTATAAACTCAGCATTATTTTCTAAGCTTTAGAGGGTCTATTGAGAAAATTCATAGCCTGTGCCTGTATGTTGGAGTGTTGACTCTACCTTGTCTTCTAGAAGAAGTTGCATAGTTTCTGGTCTAATTCTACTAACATAATTTTTATTGACATAAGAGCTATTATGTCAATCAGGAGAATGTTTTAGTATTGTGCATGTTGAACTCAGCAAAATATTTGACTGTTTCTCGTAGCATCCTTATTTACATTCAAGATAGGAAATATGGGCTTAGTAAAAGTGAGAATAAGGAGCTGTGCCATGTTTGTATGACCAGGAAAGTCATAGAGTTTATATTCTTATCTGGCTCTCAACAACAGCCCTTATCAATATACACCTCATCAAGTTGACCAAGTGGTTTGTAAATGTGGAGATGTCATCCTTTTTGAAGATCATTCATCATTGTGAGCCTATCTTACACTCAGCACACAGAAATAGGGAATAAGACTGACACAGAACCCACCTTCACAGAGCTTACAGCCAGACTAGTAAAAATAGCTAGTGAAAGAAGGGCTAAGTATTTACTCTGGTTACAGTGATTCTTGTTTACTTTGGCTTCTCTAAAATGACATTGTATGTTTGATGAAGAAGAATAGGTTTTAACCTGTGGAAACAGGAAATTAAAAAAAAAAAAAAAGTCTGTGCATAGGCTTTGTATGCTATGGCTAGATATTAGAAAGGGAGCCTTTGAACAGCTCATCGCCTACTTTTCTGGCAAGAATAAGTGCATAAATAATGAGTGATGATAAAAGTGAGGAAGTAAAGAACAAGCTTGGAAAGTTAGTTTATAATTTTGTTTCAGATGTGTTAAATTCAAGATGACCCACAGTTGCCTATGGAAATGTCTTGCAAGAAATTATCTAGCCAAACCTTGAGGTCAAGCTTGAAGATAAAAGTCATTGATATTGATATTTGAATAACAACATGGGATGAGATGAAATGGCCTGGGGAATTAGTAACAGTGAAAAAGAGGCTCTAAATCCACCCTGGGATGCTCATACTTGGAAATTTCCACAGAACAAAAGGGGTTACTAGAGTCAGAAGGAGTGGACAATGAGGCAGGAGGGAAACAAGGAGACTATGGAATCAAGGAAGCAAAAAGAAGAGTGTTCCAAGGCGGGCTGACTAACTAAATCATTTGCTACCATCAGTCAAAATGAGGATGGATCTGCATCCCATTGGAGGATTAGTCAGTGATGACTACAGTAGAGTTTCAGTGGACTGGTGGATGGAAAAGCATGATTGGGTTGAATTAATGAGGAATGGCTTAGCTTGTCTTTCAAGAAATTTAATTATGAAGGAAAGCAGATAGACCATTATTTCAGATATACCATTACTTATGGTAGCTAGAAGGGACATGGAGTCAAGGAAGGGTTTTACTTAGTTTTGTGATGAGAGAAATTAAACCATGATCATACACTGTTGAGAATTTGGCAGTAAAGTGACAGATAGTGAGAATATAGCAGCAGCAATAACTGAAATGGAATCCTTGAGAAGGCAAGAAGGGGTGAGACTCAGAACCCAAGTGAAAGTACTAGCAGCCATTGTAATAGGAGAGAAGGAAGAGGGTAGACATGCTTGCAGGTAATTGGTGTAATTAACGGTGGGAAGATTAGGGGGTTTCCACTTAATTTCACCCATTTTTTCAGTGAAGTATGAAGCAAAGATATTAGCTTGGCTAGCATGTAGGCAGTATTGGAGGCTTGAGGAAAAAGAAGTTAAAAATGGTAACTTCAAGAATGGCAGAGTGAATTGTGGGGGGGATTGTAGGACTGCCAAAGAGAGCCCACTTGAAATTTTTAACTATGAATTTGAAGAGTGGTCAGTTAGCACAATTATTTGCTTTTCGTTTCTCCAGTCAAGATCAACTGTTCTGGGCTGGGATTGTGGCTCAGTGGTAGAGCGCTTGCCTCGCACATATGAGGCACTGGGTTCAATCCTCCGCACCACGTAAAAATAAATAAATAAAATAAAGAATAAAGATATTGTGTCCAACTACAACTAAAAAAAAATTTAAAAAGATCAACTGTTCTGGAGCAAATATGCTCTCAAAGGAATGATCATAGTGATGGCCCACACAATCTAAACAAGGTAAAAGGAAAATAAGATATTGGGGTGAATTTGGAGGAAGAAAAAATTTGAGGACTGGGTCTCAATAAAGCAAAAAAAAAAAAATGTGTTATAATGAGAATTTCCAAGTGTACTGAAAGGATACTTCCTTGGATGTAGAAACCAGAAACAATACAGTATCTATTCTGCCTTCAAGCTCTTAGACAGGGTTTATGAGAAGGAAAATTAAAATCCTCCACTGAAAACATCACAGGGGCAATGTCCTGGGGGCTCCAGGATTCAGTTAGCATGAGATGCAGCAGATCCTGTAAAGAGGCTGTGGGTAAAAGTGAGATCTCCAAACACCCCTGTGGGTTCCCACTGCCAGTGTCTAGGGAAGAGGGAGAGATTAAATTACTTTTAGGAATGTTCAGAGTGGCTCAGGAATAAGAACTCAGGTTAAAAAAAAAAAAAAAAGCTATTGACTTCACTCACTGGTAACCAGGTTTGTGTCAAGATTATACTTGATAATCTGAGAAACTGGATGGCTCCTTTAAACTAGAAGTGTAGGTGTGTTGGGCCTCCCTGGAGTCCCAAGATCCTGTTTCCTTTCTATGTTTTTCCTGTGTAAATGTCTTGGTTGTTTTCCTTTGGAAGTTTAGGATCTTTAATCTTTGTGTTCTGAAATATCAAAATAATGTAGTACTAATAAGGCTATTTTTAACTCAGTCTGAAACTTGTCTTTATTCCTGTAAGCTTTGTGCCCAGTTAATAAGGTGTTTGATAAGAAATTGTGTATTTATGCACACACACATACATCACACACACACACACACACACACGAATGCATATATTAGGGAGAAACTAGCTGTTCCACAGTGTCACTTTTTATCTTTAATATTTTCTACTTTTATTTTCTGAAACAGTTTCTGAACTTTATCTTCCCACTCTTACGTTTTTACAGGGGGGAGTCTTTTGGCATATTTATATTTATTCCAAGAGTTCATTTGTGTTCTCTGATCCTTTTTGTTAGGATTGCATTCTTGTGTCAGTGATGCAAAACTTCTTTAATCTTGGGAATACTAATTAAATTATTTCAAATTTTCTACTTTATTACATTATTCATTTGCTTCAGGCTTCAGTGTGATTTTTCTGTTTGTTCATATTTTCTGTCTTATATTGAATAGTCCCTCAAACATCTAGTCACCTTTAGTTATTTGTTCATATTTAAGAGTCAAATAAGAAGCAAACTGGGACCTTTGTGTATTCGATGTCAGGAGAAAACTGCAGGTCTAAAAACAGAGACCCCCAACTGCTTTAGCTTTTTAGACAACACTGGAAGATTCAGTATCTCTCTCTCGAACAAAAGAAATCATTTGTTTTCTGCCCACTATAATGTCTCCTTCCAGGTCATGTAGATTGACCACCTATTTTTAACAACTCAGCGTCTCTAAGCTCAGGACTCCTCTAAGGCAATTTCAGTTGTACAATTTCAGGTGTCGTGTGCCTCTATTTGCATCACCCTCTGCAGACTAGAGTTCAGGGAACTGAAGAAAATGTCAATAGTCTGGTTATTGCTATTGAAATGAATATCAGACTATCCTTTTTCTTCATCCTTAGAAGCCTTGAGTTTTCTGCTAGCACTCATGAATCAGGCCAACTTTCCAGCTTGCAAGCAGGGTGAAACTTGTGGTCCTGATAGCCTTCATTGATACTGAAACCCAACAAAATTTTTTCCCATGAGTCTTCATGAAATGGAGTAACCGTACTCGTCTCAGTCTACCTGTGAATCATTTCAGTCCCTATTAACATGATCTTCTCTTGATCCTACTCACTGTCTGCCAGAAACAATGCATATCTTCTTTCAGGGAAGAAAACATCATTCCAGGCTCAATTCAGGTTTTTGTACTGAACATCTTTAGTCAGTGAAAAATTGCCAATTATGCCACAAGATAAAACCAATTAACTGAAAACTATTAGGGGAGGGAAAACATAGAAACCAACTTACACAGGAGCCAGATGCTCGAATTATATACAAACTTTAATATGATTATGTGTTCAGGGAAATAAAGTGAAAATTTCAACAAAAAGCTGAAAACTAAAAATGAATCAATGGAAATTCTTTAAATGAAAAACCCAGTAACTGAAAAATCAGAACTAAATGAGAGGTTTACAGCAGATTGGATATAACTGAAGAGAGAGTTGATGAACTGGCACGATAGATCCAAGGAAAATACCAAGAATTAAGACAGTCTCAAATTCTATATTCAGAAAATAATACCTTTTAAAATGAAGGAAATTAAGATAATTTTAGACCAAAAAAAAAATCCCCCAAACAAAACAGCATGTATCACTAGCTAAATGAAAGACCACACTAAATGAAGAAACAAAAGAAGTTATTTAAGGAAAAGGATCCTAGATAGTCATCTAGGTAAAGGAATAAGGAGCAATGGAAGGGTTAATTACATGGGATCTAGAATATACATACTGACCCAAAATAGCACACAAGGTGGGGATGGATGTGACTGAATTAAAGTAGCCTAAAGTTCTTGGTTGTCCTAAGAAGTAATAAAAATAATACTTTGTGTAAGGCCTTAATAAGTTAAGGATGTATGTTAGAGTAGGTAACCAGTAGAAGAATGAGAATCTTCTAGAGGGGGAAAATACAATTTTTAAAAAACTCAATATTTTTGCACTTAATTAGCTTCAGAATATATTGAAACAAAAATTGACAACTGAAAGGAAGAATCATCGTGCATTTTTGAGTCTTAATTTTAACCCACTCAGAAATCGAAAAACAGCAGGTTAAAAATCAGTAATGATATAAAGTATTTGAACAACAGTTTTAAATTTGACATGATTTTCTTATAAAGAATTATGTAGGGGCTGAGGCTGTAGCTGGGTGGCAGAGCACTTGCCTAGCATGTATGAGGCACTGGGTTCAAGCCTTAGCACCAAATAAAAATAAACAAAGGCATTCTGTTTATCTACCACTACAAAAAAAAAAATTTTTTTTAAAGAATTGTGTACCCAACAACTGCAAAATACATACTATTTTCAAATGAATATGGACTATTTACTAAAACTAACTATATGCTGGGCCACCAAATAAATTTCAGTGGGTTTCAAAGTATTGATATCCTACTAAATATGTTCTCTGACCACAGGGGAATTAAGTTAAATCAATAACAAATATTAGAAATGTAAACAATGTATTTCTTTTTTAATTCTGTTTAGATATACATGGCAGTAGAGTATATTTTGACATATAATTATGCATGAAATATAACTTAGGATCCCATTCTTGTGGTTATACATGATGTAGAATTTCACTGGTGTGTATTCATATATGAACATATGAAAGTCATGTCCGATTTATTCTACTTTCTTATTCCCATCCCCCTCTTCCCTTCATTCCCCTTTGTCTCATCCAATGAGCTTCTGTTCTCCACCCAGCTTCTTATTTGTGTGTGTGTGTTAGCATCCACATATCAGAACATTCAGCCTTTGTTTCACTGTATATCAGTGACAAAGCCTCTGAGAAGGAAATGAGGAAAACTACCCCATTCACAATAACCTCAAAAAAAAAAAAAGATACTTGGGAATCAACTTAACGAAAGAAGTGAAATATCTACACAATGAAAACTACAGAACCCTAAAGAGAGAAATCAAAGAAGACCTTAAAAGGTGGAAAGATCTACCTTGCTCTTAGATAGACAGAATTAATATTATTAAAATGACCATACTACCAAAAACACTATACAGATTTATTGCAATTTTGATCAAATTTCCAATGGCATTTCTCCTAGAAATAGAAAAAGCAATCATGAAATTCATCTGGAAAAATAAGAGACCCAGAATAGCTAAAGCAATCCTTAGCAGGAAAAGTGAAGCAGGTAGCATCGCTATACCAGACCTTAAACTATACTTATAGAGCAATAGTAACAAAAACAGCATGGTATTGGCACCAAAACAGAATGGTAGACCAATGGTACAGAATAGAGGACACAGAGACTAACCCACAAAATTACAATTATATTAGAGATGCCAAAAACATGCACTGGAGAAAAGATAGCCTCTTCAACAAATGGTGCTGGGAAAACTGGAAATCCATATGCAACAAAATGAAATTAAACCCCTATCTCTCACCATGCACAAAACTTATCCCAAAATGGATCAAGGAACTAGGAATTAAACCAGAAACTCTGCATCTAATAGAAGACAAAGTAGGCCCAAATCTTCATCATGTGGGATTAGGCCCCAACTTCCTTAATAAGACTCCTATAGCTGTAATGTTAAGTCATTTATTTGTTGACTTTTTTCTTCTTTTAAGGAATGAACTTCATGCAATTAACTTTCCTCTTAGTACTGCCTTCATAGTGTCCCAGAGATTTCAGTACGTTGTATTTGATTTGTCATTCACCTCTAAAAAATTTTTAATCTCCTCCTTGATGTCTTCTGCAACCTATTGTTCATTCAGTGGCATATTATTTAGTCTCCAGGTGTTGGAGTAGCTTTTATGTCTTATCATTGATTTTTAATTTCATTCCATTGTGATCTGAAAGAATGCTGAGTAGTATCTCCACTTTTTTATATTTGCTAAGAGTTGCTTTGTGGCATAGTATATGGTCTATTTTGGAGAAGGATCCATATGCTGCGGAGAAGAAATTGCATTCTCTCATTGAAGGATGAAGTATTCTACATATGTCAGTTAAGTCTAAATTATTGATTGTATTATTGAGTAGTGTCCTTCTTTATCCCTTTTGATTAACTTTGCCTTGAAATATACTTTATTTGATATGAGGATGGAAACCCTGCTTGTTTCTATAGTCCATGTGAGTGGTATGATTTTTTACATATAAATAGATAAAATGGAAGTGTTGTGTCCAACTGCAACTAACAAATAAATATTTGTTTAAAATATTTTAAAAGTCAATAAATAAATTTTTTAAATTACACAAGAAATTAATAAATACAAAGTTGCCAGATATAAAGTCGATTTGGAAACATTAGTTGTATTCATATATAACAGAAATAAACAGCTAGTTGTTTGTGAGACTATTCATATGAGAAATACCATTTAAAATATCTTAAATCCTAGAATAAATCTAATGAAAGATGAGGAAAAACCTCTGCACAGAGAACTCCAAGACTTAAGAGAATTTAGAGGTCTACATTGATGGAAGATACCATGTTATTACACTGAGAGACTCCATTTGGTCTAATTATAGATCAAGTTGTACAATCCAATAACAAAATCCCATTCATGTTTTTGTGGAAATTAACAAAATGTTTCAAGATATATTTGGAAGTTCAAAGGGCCAATAAGAACAAACTAATCATGAAAAACAAACTTTTAGTGAGATTTCTTACAAAGCTACACAAAATAGTGTGGTAATAAGATATAAACAAATAGATAAAAGGGACAGACAAAATAATCCAGAAACAGACCCACAGGTGAATGGACACTTATGGCAGAAACAGCAAAGTGGTCAGAAAGGAACGGTCTTTTTCAATAAACGTTACTCTGTCAAATAATATACATATGGAGAAAAAAAATGGACCCTGGTGGATTGTGAATGTAAAATCCAACAGCACAGCAGTCAACCTTCTAAAATGATAACATGGGACAATATCTTTATTCTTAGGTTAAGGATATAACATTTACATAACAGAAAAAGTCATTGATTATAAGGGAAACTATTGATAAATTGGAGAAGTTATCCTCAAAGGACACTATTCAGAGATTTAAAAGAAAATCCACAAAGCAGGAGAATGTATTTCTAAAACACATGAGCAACAAAGGAGTCATATCCACACTCTATGCAGAATTCCCACAGACCCATAAGGAAGACAAGAACAAATGGAAAAAGGGGCCACAGACTTGAACAAGCACCCCCCAGAAAAGTATCCAAAGGCCAGTAAATTAATCATTAGTCATCAGGAAATAAAAAGATACTAATGATACATCATTAGATGTGATGGCTTGTCATTAAGATGATGCATCACATAATAATAAATCATCAAAATGAACTGACACTACGATAACACTAAACACCTACTAGAAGAGCCAAAATTTAAAGGCTGATAAAACCATGTGCTGACAAGGATGTGGAGCAGATGGAACTCAGCACACCCTCCTGGTAGGAGTCAACCACTTTGTACCACACTTTGGAAAAGTAGTACCTACTGAAATTGAAAATAAGCCTCCTATGACCTAACAATTTCATTCTGACAGAAACTGTAGGACTATTCCTGTATTCACCAAAAGACACCCATGAATGTTCATTAGCAGTATGATTTTTAAGAGCCCCAAACTGAAGTTAACCTTAATTCCCCTCAATAGTAAAATGACGAATAAATTGTGCCATATTCATACAGTGCAACACCAGAGAGTAATAACAGGCATGTAGTTCACAAACATGACACTGAACAATAGTTGTACACAAAATAATAGTTTTGAAAGTAAACTAGTTTGTCTCCTTTTGAGCTTTCTATAAATGGAGTCTCTATTGTAAAAATGATATTATAAATTTAAATCTATTAAGGAATTTGGAGCCCTACCCTACAATATGTAGATCGGAGCCAACTTTTTCTTCTATCAGACGCAGAGTCTCTGATTTGATATCTAGCTCCTTGATCCACTTTGAGTTAATTTTTGTGCATGGCGAGAGGAGGGGATTCAGTTTCATTTTGTTGCATATGGATTTCCAGTTTTTCCAGCACCATTTGTTGAAGATGCTATCCTCCCTCCATTGCATGCTTTTAGCTCCTTTATCAAATATAAGATAGTTGTAGCTTTGTGGATTAGTCTCTGTGTCCTCTATTCTGTACCATTGGTCCACCCTCCTGTTTTGGTACCAGTACCATGCTGTTTTT
>NW_025999990.1:7765392-7770423 GCF_001458135.2 Marmota marmota marmota | reverse complement strand
AAAATTACATATAAGAGGTTGTGAGGGGAACGGGAAAATAAACAAGGAGAGAAATGAATTACAGTGGATGGGGTAGAGAGAGAAGATGGGAGGGGAGGGGGGGGATAGTAGAGGATAGGAAAGGTAGCAGAATACAACAGTTACTAATAGGGCATTATGTAAAAATGTGGATGTGTAACCGATGTGATTCTGCAATCTGTATTTGGGGTAAAATTGGGAGTTCATAACCAACTTGAATCTAATGTATGAAATATCATATGTCAAGAGCTTTATAATGTTTTGAACAACCAATAAAAAAAATAAATTAAAAAAAAATAAATAAATAAATTTAAATCTAATCTAGAAAAAGGAGTAATAACTAAAGTAAGCATAAACAGGTTTGAATGCTAGTAATATTGTACTACATGATTTGTGTGTTGGCTACATGTATATTTTCACTTTCTGGTAATTCTCAGCTCTATATTTTGTTGTATGTCAATAAAAATATTATTAAAAATGGTCACTCTCTCTCAACCTGGATAGGAATATCAGTCATTCATTGAGGCCAGCGTTAGCCTGACCATTCTGTAAGTAGAATTTTGCCATCAGCATATAGGGTAATACAAGTGCTTCTGTACATGGGTAAGGGATGCACAGCCACCTTCTCCAAATACAGCATCAAATCATTAAAGAGTTAAGGGGGAGGGGGAATAGAGAAGATGCAAATTATATTTATCACGCGCAACCAAAATTTAATTGTGTATATGCTTATAAATATGGGTCTCTTTAATCATAAATAACATTTAAAGTAGTATCTGTAAATGATGATTTGATTGATTCCATTGGAAGTTATGTTATCTGTAACAAGATAACCAAAAAGTATGTCATAACTACTGGTTTTACTCATAATTTCAAAACTCATTTATGTTGAATACCAAATCTATAGAACTAAAAGTTTTTTTAAAAAAATTCATACCAAAGTAAGCAAGAAAGGACCCTATGTATACAATTCAAAAGTTTTCCTCTTATGTTTGGGTTTCATTGTGCACCTTGATTTATCTCTGGGTCAACACTGATTTATCAATGGTTTACTTTCATTTGAAAATTGTTCCAGAGCCGGGAGCAGTAGCACACACCTGTAATCCTAGCAACTCATAAGGCTGAGACAGAAGGATTGTGAGTTCAAAGCCAGCCTTAGCAAAAACGAGGCACTAAGCAACTTATTGAAACCCTGTCTCTTAATAAAATACAAAATTGGGCAGGGGATGTGGCTTGAGTGCCCCTGAGTTCAACCCCCGGTGCCCCAAAAAAATAAAGTGTCCCAGAGGAGCTATGAAAGGAAGAGTAAAACATTACAGAGTGGGTAGAAAAAACAATTCACTATATGGAAAACTTATGAAGTCCTATGTTTATTTAATAACGTTGTCTTTTATGTATTCTCTTTAGCTTTGTGCCCAATAACAACTCTTTTAAATATTGTCATGTGAAAAAATATATAAACTGATTACTTCTTATCCAACTTGACATTATATAAACATTTCATTTACAAGACTGTGCCTGTTTTCAGGTGCTTCAATAAGACCTGTGAAAATGTAATATAATACATGCAAGCCATCCACCAGAAACAAAAAAAAAAATGATAACCACATTCTTATTTTACCTTTTTAATTCTGAAAACTAGAATTAATGCAGAAGTGAGGATAAATGGGGATTTCCAGGTTGAGGTGCACACTGTCCTTAAGTCCTTTTCAGTATAAATCTGTGATTCCTGTATAGGCATACTGTGCTTTGTTTCTTCCCAGTACAAATAAGAAAGTTCATTGTCAACTGATTACTCTTTAAAAATTGGAAATGCTTTAATTTTAATAAACATTAAAGCATTTATCACATGCAACCAAAATTTAATTGTGTATGTGGTTATAAGTGTGGGTCTCTTTAATCATAAATAACATTTATAGTAGTATCTGTAAATGATGAGCAACCACCTGAGCTGTAATTGTGTGCATTCTTCAGTTCATACAGAGAAGTAATATTGGAGATGATCTGCTTCCATGTTTCCCATAATAATCTAACATGTATAGGAAAGAGGATACCTTCATGCCCATTTAATGAATGTTATTAACAAGTGGTATTCTACATTAATATTTGTAAAATATTTGAATCATTTGATAGAGTGATACAGATAGAATCTTTAAAAAGTAATTTAGTTCTACTGTTCAAAAGTGCTTCCAAAACCAGCACACTCACCTCTGGGACTTTCCAAGCAGAAGTTTTAAGTACTCTAATCTCTTTTGAAAACAGAAGGGGGTAATATTGGAAAAGCGCCAGAAGTAAGCCTTGGTACTTCTCATGAAGTGCCACAGTGAAAGTACCTTCTCTCTCAAGTCAGTTCCTTTTAGCAAAATCACATCTCCTCCAGCTCTCCTAACCACTGCTTTTCCCAGCAAGCCTGTCTCCACAGAACATAGGCCAGATAACGCCATGCTATTTCATCTGTACTTAGGATCATTCCTATACATTCTTCACCTAGAGGTTTTTGGTTGTTTGCAGTGCTGAGGCTCATGCATGGCAGGCAGGGGATCAACCTCTGAGCCACATCCCCAACCCCTTTGTTGAGAGTTTTAACATTCACTTACCTAGAACACAACTCTTAATTAAAAATGCAAAAGTATTGGGCTGGGGATGTGGCTCAAGCGGTAGCCTGCTCGCCTGGCATGCGCGGGGCGCTGGGTTCGATCCCCACCCAGCACCACATAAAAAATAAAATAAAGATGTGTCCACCAAAAACTAAAAGATAAATAAATAAATATTTAAAATCTCTCTCTCTCTCTCTCAAAAAAAAAAAAATGCAAAAGTACTTTTTCCTCTATGTAGACCTTCCTGACTTAAAATGGTTAGGCTTATGACCTTTTAGCTTCATCATGGTGTAAAAGTGTCAGCATTCAATATAAACTGTACTGGGAATTTTGAATTTTGTTCTTTTCTACAGTTTCTACAGCTAGCAGTATACAATACAATCTTCTCTTGCTGTGCTGGGCAAAGGCACCAAGCTGCAGCTCCCAGTGAGTCACCAGATCAAGAAGGTAAACAACCAACACTCTGAGTGCAAGTGTACTTCTTTGCTTAACTATGACATTCAGTGGATTAGGTACAGTCAATGCATTTCAACTTACACTATTCCTAACTTAGGTATATTTTGATGTAACCACAGCATGCCTCAAGGAGCATTTACAATTTAGAAACATCAAAAATAAGAACAGCACCTTCTTCTTTTCCTTCTGCAACTTACCCAATGTTAAAATTTGGGTGCTTAGTGAGGCAGGACTGACCCTCTAGAGTCAGACAACCAAGATGTGAGTGCCAGCTCTGCCATTCATTGACAAGTGACCCTTGGCAAGTTATCAGCCTCTCAGTGCCTCAGTCTTTATCTGTTAAATGAGAGTAACATATTCTTCACAAAGTTGTGATGGTCATATGTGACTCTTAAATATGCTATTAGTCTTTGCTATTATTCTTTCCAGAAACTTCTTTATTATTTGCATAATAAAATCACATTTATGGTTGTTGTTTACAAACATGGGATGATACTGTTCTGTAACTTGCTTCTTTTATTTACTATATATATCATCTTTCCAAAATGACTTAATTTTCTTCAATAGTTGCATTCTATTTTAATATTCCGATGAACCATATTTTCAACCATTTCTCTATTAACAGACAAGCACATTATTTTCCTTTTGTAGTTTTATAAAAATCTGACAGTAAACATCCTTGTGCTTCTCCCTTTAGAGACTGACATGTTAGATTCCAAGATATGGAATTGCTTCATCAAAGTATATTGGCATTTTAAATTTTTTAAGTCAACACTCCCAGATTAGTTTCCAAAAAGCTTTTGGAAACTGGGCAGTGCACCAACCAACCTGAACAGTAAGGAGCTGAAAAGCCAGCAGTGGTGTGACCACGGTGACACAGGTGGAGGAGGCAGAGATGGAAAGATGCTGTTGTAAGTTCTTACAGCACACATAAAGTGGCAGATAACTTTTATATGCAGATTGTGAATCCAGAGCTACCACTAAAACACAAAAGCAAGACAAGATATGGATAAAATGGGCCACCAGTGGAGAGAAAATGGAATCCTAAATAATAATCCAAAACAAAGTAGGAAAAAAAAGAAAAAGAGCAAAAGATGAAAGAGAAAAAAAGCAATATGGTAGACTTAAATTTCACCATATAGAATCACATTAAATGTGAGTGGTATAAATAAATGCTCCAATAAAATCGGAAAACTGGACAAAATGAAAAGCAAGACCCAATTATATGCTGTCACTGTAAGCAGGCATAAATTAAAAAGAGAATCAGATATACCACGTGTTATTCATAAGAAAGATGATGCGACTGTACAATTAATAGACTTCAGAACCCGACATCTGACTAGTTCTACATCAGAAAGGAATGCCCTGGCTGCAGACCCAAGGGAAGTGTCAAGACTGGTGCCCGGGACCCACCTGAGCTAGGAGGAGGCGGGGCCGAGTCAGGTGTGGTGACTGACAGCCGGAGAAGGAGAGGCGGGAGAGGCAAGAGGAAGTGGCTCTGGACAAAGCCACTGTGAAGGGAAGACCAGCTATGTGAAGGAGGGCTTTATGAAGCTTTGTGGACGGTGTATGGTGTTGATCCGTTAACCGCCGTCACTGAAATCTCGTGCCTCGGTGGTGGTGCGCCCACCTTCGCAAAGCTTAGCCAGGAAGGGATGGGCGCTCTGGACCGGACCCAGCCCGCAAGGCCGGGGGCGCAGGCAGGCAGGGTCTGGTAAAGGTGAAAGACGATTAGGGCGGATGGCCGGGTCAACGCGCCACCAGGAGAGCCGAGGGTAGGGGTTTCCTGGGCCAACTCGTGCACTCTCGGCGACTGACCACCTGGGCCATCAGCGAAGGAACCAAAGGAGACATTGAGCACGGTCAACCCTCCCAGGACGCCCTGCCTTCCCTGACCTCCCCTGCCAGCGCCCTGGGTGCCGCCGCACACGCTCCGCGCTCGGACACCACTGACCGGCAC